>NW_015386856.1:114517-143143 GCF_001527695.2 Protobothrops mucrosquamatus | reverse complement strand
CGTGGCCCGGTGGGTCCTCGAGCGGGGCTGCTTCCCTCGCTCGCTCTGCCTCAGCCGGCGGGGGTCGCCTGCGGGGAACGGGCCGCTTTCCCTCGGCCGGTCTTGGCCGCGCAGGATCCTTCCGGGAAAGCGGCCGGTTCCCAGGGGCGGCCGTGGCCTCCCTGCTTGGCTGACCGGCCTCGCTCAGATCTCCTTATCCACGGGCTGCTCCTGGCCGGCATGTGCCCGAAGTGGCCTTCCTGCCGGTAGGGAGCCCGCCAAAGGCCTGCCGGACCCGGCCGGGGAGGGCCCCCGCCTGGGCACTTTCCCCGTCTGACCCTGCAGGGGGGGAGGCTGAACTGGGCGCCCACAGAGTGTCGCCCGGCGTGGGAAAATCACAAGCTGGGTGTGCAGAAGGAGTAAATGGAGCAATTAGAATAAAATGAATTCTTTATTGCCCAAGTGTGATTGGACACACAAGGAGTTTGCCTTCGGTATACGTAAAAGTTACAAGTGATAAATCAACACATGAAAGACATAAAACATAGAAACGCTGCACCTGGGTGAAGCCCCAAGGAGAGAAAGAGGAAAGTGAATGAGGATGTCTGGTCTTGTGGATGGAGCTGATGAATACCCGCAGCGTAACTCAGGTCTTTTTTTATGAACGAAAGAGGCAAAGTGTGGGCTGGTATACCGTCTAATTTTTTGATGGGCGGGTCTCCAAGTAAGAATCAGTAAGCGGGTGACAGTTGTGCATCGTTACCTTCCAGGGAGTGGTGATAATGGGAGAAGCGGAGAAAGGGCCACATCCAGGGAATTGGGTTCTGAGTGCCTGAGAGTCAGGGGAGAAATGGGTGGATGAGACGGGACAGGGTGGGCAGCGACTGGGCTGTTCAGAGACACCGAAATGAGCGGTGAGGACTTGCTTAGAAAAAGTATGTTTCAAATGAAAGGCTAAAGCATAAGTCTTCATCCAGTTTGTAAGGTGGCCCAACTCCATTGCAACTTGGCTGCCACTCCGGGTGGGGTGCAGGATTGAAAACCTCAGATTTATGTGTAAACTTGTGAAAGCTGTGAAAGTAAAGGCAGATTTGATTTGATGCGGAAAGTTTGAGAGTGTCGGGGCCAGAATGAGACATTCTAAATGTGGAGCCGACTGTTTCTTAGTAGTGGCAAGAGTGGATCTTGAGGGAAAAATTTAAACACACAAAAAAAGTGAAACAACTGATGCCATTTTCATATATTTGGCCATTCTCCCTTCTCTCTGCATGGCCGGGCCGTCTCAATGCCCTTTTGTCCTGCTCTTTTGCATGCAGCCCGCTTTCTTCCCATTGTCTGCAATTTCTTTTTGTGGTCTCCATGGCCGAAGGGGCCTTCCCTCATGGGTGGAAGATATGCTAATGAGAAATACAAAAAAGAAAACATGGTGAAATGAAGAGGGGGGGCTCTAAACAAGGGGGGAACGTATGAATAACAGAAACCATCTGCACGTTGAGAGAAAAAGTTGCAAAGGGTAGAGTGAAAGAGAGCAAGGAACAAAAGAGGCAAAGCAGTGCAGTGGTGGCTTTGGGGGAAAGAACGAGGGAAGGAACCTCCGGCAGACGGAGTAGAAGTGAAAGGATTTGGGATGAGCGGAAGGGGAGAGGAGCTCAAGAGGATTTCAGAGATTTAGAACAGATGGAAGGGACCCTGGAGGTCTTCTAGTCCAGCCCCCCGCTCAAGCAGGAGAACCTACACCATCTCTGACAGGTGATTGTCTAGTTTTTTCTTAAAAATCTCCAGTGATGGAGCGCCCACGATTTCTGAAGGCAAAGCTGTTCCAGTGGTTGGTTGTCTTCCCTGTCAGGAAGTTTCTCCTTAATTCCAGCTTCCTTCTCTCCTTGGTCAGTTTCCAGCCATTGCTTCTCGTCCTTCCCTGGAGGGATCGAGACCAGCGCCAGGCGTGCCGGGGTCCAAGAAAAGATGGGGCAGTCCTAATGGCTGGGAGGCTGTTGTGAAACAATATTGGCTGCAGTTGTAGCAGGCAGAGCTGAGAAGTAGATGAGGTGCACTCACGGAGTGGATCTGCAGCTTGTTCGGTGTGTGGGGGAAGATGGCGTCTGTGCTTGGTGACTGGAAGGATGGGGTTAGGGTGCCACCGTAGCAAGAGTGAACACAAGAACCGTAGGAGTGTGTCCTTGGCAGGATTTTCATGGGAAAAGGGCGAGACCTGTCAGTGGGCAGAGTCAGGAGAGGCAGTGAGGCTCCCAGGCAGTTTGTCTCTGTCCTTCCTTCAAGTCAGTCATCAGGCAGGAGGAGTCTGAGGCAGCAGCTAAAGCAGCTACGTTGGGGGGGGGGCCCTTAGCAGGAGCATCGAATCCAGATTGGGAGGCGTAATTGTTCCCTGAACTCTGTCCTCCCAGACCCCTGTGGAGTCCCGCGTCCAATTCTGGGGCCCCCAAGTCCAAGAGCCCAGGGGCCGATTGGGGCCAGGCCGAAGAGGGCCGGCAAGGGGCTGAAAGGGGAGCGCTGTCAGGAAAGAGTCAAGGTGCTGGTTCTTCGTGGCCTCCAGAGGAGAAGGGAGGACAGCTGCTCCCCCAGAGCTGGCCAGAAGTGTGTGTGTGGGGGGGGGGAGAAGCTACAAGGAAGGAGGATCCGGTTAAACATCAGGAGGAGCCTCAGCACGGCATGGGATTGTCAGTCCAGGGGAACAGACTGCCACAGGAAAGGAGCTCTTTTACTAGAGCAGTGGTTCTCAACCTTTTTAATGCCGCGACCCCAACCGGTCGTAAGTCGAGGACTAAACCGGTCGTACGTCGAGGACTAAACCGGTCGTAAGTTGAGGACTACCCAACCGGTCGTAAGTCGAGGACTTTCCCTGCCCGGGAGCGCCGCGCATGCGTGGTTCCGCCCCCTGCGCCAGCCGAGGCGTAGCTGGCAAGCGGCAGAGACGGAGCAGGCCGACCACCAGCTGGCCCAGCCCAAGGGAGGTAAGGCACCCGCCGGAAAAGGGGGGAAAAATGGCGGACAGCCTTGCTTGGTGACCCCCGTGAAATGGTCGATCGACCCCAAATGGGGTCTCGACCCACAGGTTGAAAACCACTGTACTAGAGGTCTTTAAAGAGATATTATTATCAGAGAAGCTCTCCTGGACCGAGCAGGATGCAGGATGTTGGGCTAGATACGGCTGTGGTTTTAGGATTCCTACATTGTATTGTCCAGACTTGAGTCTGCTTTGACCGATGCAGAATAGAAACGACAATATCTTTTGATCTTGATATTCTGGTTCTGTTGCTGCAGTCTAGGATGGCAATTGCTTTTTTGGCAATTGCATTGCATTGTTAGCCCATGTATCCTGGCATCCTGCTGTGCTGCCCCATCATGGCAAGTTGTGGGGGGGGGATTGTTCCTGGGAGGGACAAGTGACAGATGGGGGCCAAGAATGTATAATCCCAGCAGGGTCACCCAAGGCGAGAAGAAGGGCACCCCAGCTGCCCGGCTAAAGCAAGCCCAGGCAGGGCTCCCCCAATGGAGCCTCTGGAGGGGAGGTGCGCCAGGCGTGGGAGGGTGGAATTTGCAGGGCTCAGCGCTGTGAAAGGGGAATTGACAGGGCAGGTGGGCTCCTTGGGATTGGAGACTGGAATGCCAAAGTTAGAGGGTCCTAAGGAGGAAGCTGTAAAACCAACGTGAAGCCAGAGAACAACTTACCACTTTCTGTCTGTCTATCCGTTGCTTTCTGGGTAACTCCGTCTCCCAGGAAAGAAAACGGTGCTTAAACGATTTTTAGATACCGCCAAATGAAATACACGCAGACACCAAGGCGGCCTGTGCTGTTGCTATAATGAAGCGCAAGAGCTCAGTTATTTATTCCTCAGTTAAAGAGCTCAGATCGCGGTTAAAGGAGCAGCCAGAGGTTTACCGTGAAAGACATCAGAAATTGCTTATGCACAAGTTCCAAGTCAGGCTAAAGTGGAAGTTTGTGCCAAATGCTCTTGGGCATATACTTACCGTGGTTTTCAAGGAGAACATCAGAAATCCTTTTGAAGTCCTGGACCTCATTGATAGGGAACCAGAGAAATTGTGGAATGAATTTAACGTTCAGAATGAATGTGAAGAGACTGTCAAAGATTAACAAAGAAACAAAGAAGAAAGCAAAGTGGAAGTCAGGAAAAACAATGGAAATTGGCCAGAAGAGGAGAGAGACCAACCCCCCCAAAAGCCAGAGACGAAAGCCAGAAAGACAAAGATCTCAAGAAGAAATTTAACAAAGAATTTCACAGAGTTGTTAAATAAAATACGCACTGCTACAGTGACATCTGTAAAAAATACTGAAGATGGAAACAGACACAGAAAGACAAGGAAGTTTTCCAAAAGAACTTCGATCTTTGAAGGAGGTTCCAGCTCCAAATACATTTGTTAATAGATGCTAATAGGCAGTAACAGATTTAAAGAACATCGAACAGGGCTGGAAAGAGTGTGTTCAAATTTTGTATAGCACACATCTCAACCTCTGAAATATTTTGCAAAGTATTCCCTTCTTACAAGAGCCCCTGAAAGATGAAGGTAGATTAGCAGTCTGGTAATTACGAAGTTAGATGACTACAAAAATTATGGAATATCCCTAGAAATAACAGAAGGAGAATATGGGCACATTCTAGTCTGTGTTACCCTGTGGCATGTGCTCAGAAGCAGCTCATTGGCCTCAAGAAACTCCCGTAGAAGGCGAGAAACCCCGATCCAGTATAGACCGGCTCCAGGTCAGCAAAGGAATAACACAGAAGATGGAATAACAGGGTGGGAAGAGACGTTGGATGTCTTCCAGCCCCCTGCTTGAGCAGGAGACCCTATGCTACTGTGGACAAATGATTGTCCAGCCTCTTCTGGAGAGTCTCCTGTGATGGAGCGTCTGGTGGAGGCTAGCCATTCCACTGACCGATTGTTTTCACTGTCAGGAAAGGTCTCCTTAGCTCTTGGATCTTTGATGATCTCCCAGCTGTTACTTCTTGTCCTGTTGACAGCAGCCCCTCTTCTCTGGGACAGCCCCACAAGTGCTGGAAGACAGCTGTCCCGTCACCCCTAATCCTTCTGTTTGATAGGTTAGACCAGGGGTAGGCGACCTTGGCTCTTTTATGACTCGTGGACTTCAACTCCCAGAATTCCTGAGCCAGCCAGCTCAAAAGAGCCAAGGTTGCCTACCCCTGGGTTAGACATACCTAGTTCCCTTAACCGTTCATCATACAGTTTAGCCTCCGGATTCCTCTTTCTCTTTGTTTCTCTTCCCTTCTCTCTTTCTACAGCCTCTTTTTTCCATCATGGTGATCAGAACCGAATGCCGTATTCCAAGTGTGGCTTCAGTCGTGCAGCACAGAGAAGGGTGCTATCTATCATCAGTTCCTGCGATCTTGATGCTCAGGGCAGCACTGGCTTTTTTGGGCAGCTGCAGCCACCCTGCTGTTAAGCCAGGTGGTCCACCAGGAGACCCAGATCCTTCTCAGTGCTACTGCTGATGGGCCAGGGGCCGCCTCTGCTGTCCCTGTGCGTTGGGCTTTTCCTGCCTAGGTGCAGGACCACTGAGCTGCATCGCGTTAGATAGGGCTCACTGCTCAAGTCGGTCTAGATCCTTCTGAATCCTGTCTTCTAAAGCACGTGGCCTTGGACAGCTAGTCATGCAGCCCTACAAGACTGTAAACTTTGAACATTATTATGTGATTTTATGTTATAAAATGATATTATATATATTATGTATGTGGCTTAAGACAATTCCTCTTCGCTTAAACGTAGCCCAGGCCAGCCAAAAGGTTGGGCACCCATAATCTAAAGTGTTGGCAATTCCCCCACAACCCCAGCTTGGTGTCATCTGCATGTTTGACGAGTTCCCCTCCTGTGCCCTCACCTAGATCATTTAGGACAGTGTCCAAGATAACTGGGCCCAGGGCAGAACCTTGAGGGACCCCACTGCATGCTTCCCTCCGTGTAGATGTCATTCCAGGTAGGACCCCGTGTTGAGTGCAGTTGGCCAGCCAGTTGTGGATCCATCTGGTGGTGATGCTGCATGAGAGAAAGCTGAGCGCTCTCCTTTATGTATTCAGCCCACATCCTGAGGGTGCATTAAGGGAAACTGGCTTGGCGGTGGACATTCGTTAACTCTAGTTGTCCAGCCGGCCTCAGGCCTTTCCAATGGAGCCAAGTTCAGCCATCGTTTTCTTGTCTTCTCTGCTAGGGTCTTGGGAGGAAGTTTGTCGAATGCTTAGTTCGGGAGTGTCAAACTGCCGGCCTGCAGGCCGGTTGCATTGTACGGATGCCGTGCCCATCCCAGCTCCGGCAATGCGACACGTTGCGACACGTCGCAGCACATCACGTGACGTGGCAAGTTTGACACCCGTGGCTTAGTTGAAGCCAAGGTGCGTGTTTTAAGGTGAGGAAAAGTTTTGCTCATTTAGAAACAGCGTATGGTAAGGGTACATGGGCTTAAATTACGAATGTTGTATATGACAGGTGGCTCTTGACTTATGACCAGCTGCTTAGCAACTGCTTGAAGTTACAATGGACCCCCCAAAAAGACCCCCAGATTTGAAGTTCTCACCCCGGTCATGTGATCACAATTTTGGTACTTGGCAACGGGCCCACATTTATGGCTGTTTGCCACGTTCCATAATCATGGGACCGTGGTTTACAACATTTTTGCTGGAAACCAGCATTTACTTCTGGTTCTCACAAAACATGCTCCATAGCTTAACAATCTCAGCATTTGCTTTATGATTGCCAAAAAATGTTGTAAAATTGCCCGTGGTCACGTGACCCATTTTTTGACTTGCCTGCTCAGTCAGGGTCATGTGTCGAGGGTTACCTGCATGGAGTCTGAAGCTGGTGGCTAAATAAGAGCAGTATGGGATGGACATAAATGAAACACCCGGTAAATAGAGGAAGCAATTGCTGTGATTGGGGCTGGCAGTTTGGTGGTTCTGTGAAGCAGTCCCTGGCTGAAAAACCCACACGGTTGCATTTTACTTCAGCTTTCCTTTGCTTTGCAACAGCCTCTCTAAACAGCCAGGTGAGCCCAAGTGAGTGGGAAGTTTTGGGGCCTCTTGTAGCCCTTTCCCCCCAGTCTCCCATCCTTGGGAACGCTCAGCCCAGCTGCTGAAATAATTAGCAAAAAGAGAATTGAGGCTCGTATTTACGTTGGCTGGAGAGAAAGGGATCCCCAGAGAGTAAGCAGGTGGACCATGAGGAGGAGTGTGCCTCAGGTGGGATGCAGGGTTTGCTGGGGCTGGCTGCCTAGGAGGCAGGCTAAAGCCTTTGCTGTGGAGCTGATTAGGATCTTGCCAGGGAGGAGAATGAAGGTCCACAGAGCTCAGCTTTTTAACCTGCGGTTGTCGCTTTTTAGGGACAAGTGAAGGAAAGAAGCTCAAGAAAAGGAATCCCTTGCTGAAGCAGTCTCTCTGCTCCGTGTGGAGAGAGAGAGAGAGAGAGAGAGAGAGAGAGTCACAGATGCTGTGGGAATTGGTTGTGAAGTAACTTTTTTATTACTGTTGTAACTGAACAGTTGTTGTCTGAGGTCTAAACAAGGAGCACTTGTAGTTCAGCATTGAGCATGGAATAAGATATGGGTGTTGGTTCCCTGCGTTGTTCAGTGTGTATACTGATAAACGTGTGAGAAACTTTTGTGCTGTGGGAGCAGGTGGGGTGGGGACGTGAATGTGGGTGTCTGCTTGGATAACGTGGAGGGTGAGGTCAGAAATGATTTACAGTGAATGCCAGCTAGATAGAAGATTGTGTGACAAGCAGCATGGAAGTATAAAAAAACAACGGGGCCGAGGCCAAGCCAGCTGTGCTTAGCAGGGAAGGTGGCAGATTGAGGAGCCAGTGGTGGATTGGGCTCTTTGCTTCGGAAGCTGCGCTGTCACAGGGAGGCTTTGAGCGCCGGGGGGGGCAGAAGGTTCTGCTTACGGGAAGAGAGCTTGGGCTGGGGGGCCCTTAGGGCAGGAGACCCGAAGAGGCCTCTCCGGTGGGAAGGTCTGCAGGGCGTCTTCTGCTCGGGGGGGCCTCCAGGGCGGGGGGGCCCTTGCTGAGGCTTCCTCCGGCCTTCAGGGCTGGGTGCAAGTGGCTCCCCAAAGACCCCCCCACCGCTGTTCCCCCCCAGTCTGGAGGGGGAGGCTGGCCAGGCTTTCCCTCGGCCCCGGTGAGCAGCCCCTCCCTCTGTGCCCGCAGCCTTTCTTCCGACTCCTGAACCTGCGCAGGCTGGGCCTGAGTGACAATGAGATCCAGCGCCTCCCTCCCGAGGTGGCCAATTTCATGCAGCTGGTGGAGCTGGACATCTCCCGCAACGGTGGGTAAGGGGCCCTCATGCCTGGTGGCGGGGGGGGGAGACTGCTGCCTTCCCGGCCTGTGTGCGTCCGGGGGACCGAAGTGGCTCTGGCGGCTGTGCTTGGCTATCCAGGGTGGCCGCTCTTCCTGTCTTTTATGCTGGGGGGGCGGGGAGGGGAGGGGGGGAGCAGGGCTTGCTGGCTCTGAGCTCCCTCGCTGACTCCTGCCCGCCTTTGGGCCGCTCTGCTCCAGACATTCCGGAGATTCCCGAGAGCATCAAGTTCTGCAAGTCCCTGGAGATTGCAGACTTCAGTGGAAACCCCTTGTCCAGGTAGGAGAGAAGTGGCCGCCTGGGGGCGCCTGCCTGTCCTTCTGGAAGGGCCTCTGGGGGGGGCTGACTGCACGGAGGGGCTTTGGGGCAGCTGTAGGGAGGCTCTGTTGGGAGGGGCACAGCCTGGGGGGGCGGAGGGGGGGTGGAGGTTGCCCTGGGAGAGGCTGAAGTGTCTGGTGCCTTCCCCTCTGGGGTCCTGAGAGAGCCCCAAAGGCCAGTTGCTCTGAGGGGCTCCATCTGCCCAGCTCCGTGCACCCCGGCCGAGCCCTCCAGGCTCTCCCTGCCTCTCCTGCAGGCTCCCCGAGGGCTTCACCCAGCTGCGCAACCTGGGCCACCTGGCCTTGAACGACGTCTCCTTGCAGAGCCTGCCCAACGACATTGGCAAGTGAGTTGGTGCCTGGCATGGGGTGGGGGCGAGGCGGGGGGCAGGGCCCACTCTTCTGCTCAACCCCAGCCCTCCTTTCTCCCCCAGCTTGGCCAACCTGGTGACCTTGGAGCTCCGTGAGAATCTGCTGAAGTGCCTCCCGGCGTGAGTGCCCCTTTGCCCCTGCCCCGGCGGAGGGGCCCTAGAGGAGCCCCGTGGAGGTGGGGCGCAGCTCCTGTGCTCCCAACGGCCCTGACTTTTCCCCTCTGCCTTGCAGTTCGCTCTCCTTCCTTGTCAAATTAGAGCAGCTGGACCTTGGGGGCAACGACCTGGAAGCGTTGGTAAGGGAGGCTCGAGGGGGGAGACCCACCCGTCTTTCTTTTCCCGGCCGGCCTCTCGCCCACTGGCTGTGCGGCCCCTTCTCACCTGAGCCCAGGGCAGTGCTCTTCGCCCCAGATCCTGAGTGGGGATGGCCTGCCCCTGCTCCAGCCCCCTCTCTCAGCAGGCCCCTCGGGGGCTGGGCCTGAAGGCCCCGGGGGGAGGCGGTCCCGGGAAGGGTGTTTGCCATGGAGACTGATGTTGTGCTCCTCTCCTTCACAGCCAGACACCCTGGGCGCCCTGCCAAACCTGCGTGAGCTCTGGCTGGACAGGAACCAGCTCTCCTGCCTGCCCCCGGTAAGTGTTTCCGCCCCCCTCCCGCGCCTTGGTCTTCCCGTGCCGTGGCCAGGGCCTCGGGTGCCTCTGGCAGGCTGACATTTCCGGTTCCAGCAATAAAAACGGGGGTATCTGCAAGCGGACAGTCTCTCCGGGAGCCTCATGTGTCTCTCTGGGAACCTTCTGGTCCCGTGGGACACAGGCCGAAGAGCAGGACTGCTGCAAACTGTGGACGAGGACTGGTCGATGGGCACAGTGGACCATGAAGGGATTTCTGAGGAGCCCCAGAGGGGTCTGCCAAGAGGCAGCATCGTCAGGGAGAGGGAGGGATCTGGCCTGGTAGGGCAGGCGGCCCACGCTGCAAGAGTCGGAAGTGTTGCTTATACCCGAAGCTTCCTTGTGGAGGAATTGTTTGGGGCGTCCACGTGTTCAGTGTGGCAGGAATGAAGGGGGCCGGCTGAGCCCTGAGGAGGAGCCCCTTGAGGGTCCTGAGGGTCCAGCGCAAAGAGGCCGGAGTGTAGCGGAGCAGCCGTCCGAGTCGGCCTGCCTCGCTTCCCTCTCTGCAGGAGCTGGGCAATCTGCGACGGCTGGTCTGCCTGGATGTCTCCGAGAACAAGCTGGAGCAGCTGCCCGATGAGATCAGTGGGTTGGTGGTGCTGACGGACCTGCTTCTGTCGCAGAACCTGCTGGAGATGATTCCCGACGGCATTGGTGAGTGTGGCTATGCTTGGGGGGACCCTTGAGCGAGATTTGGGGGGGGGGTCTTCAGAAACAAGGAAGCCATCCCGCAATGGTATCGGCTTTGGCTCGGCTTTGGCTTTGAAATCTGCTTTTCGTTTGTTCTTATTTCTGGAGTTGGGAGGAGCTTCTTTGAGAACTCGTTCCTTGGTGCAGAATCTTGGGGAACACAGCTTTGCTCGGGGGGGGGGAGGCGAAAAAAATCCTTGATTGGGAAAAGAGCGTCATAAAACCGAAGCCCTTTAAGCTTTCGTTATAAAGCTAAAAGTCAGTGCTCTTGTTGTAGTTAGTACCACTTATCTATACTGCACTTTCCTGCTAAGGGGCATCAGAAGCTTAAGTGCCAGAGTGAGAGCGTAAAAGCGGGATGCGGACCAGTCGGTTATGGCTTTTGTTAAAGGCCTTCTGTCCCCTGATGCCCAGGTGGGCCCCTGCCTTCCCTTGAGAGGAGCGCTGGGGGTGGGCTGCTCCAGCAAACGCCCAGGCAGCTCCCGGTTCCTCTGCTCCCAGATTACGCCTCTCTCATTAAGCCCCTGGAACCTGCTGCTCAGAACAGAACAGAACAGAACAGAACAACAGAGTTGGAAGGGACCTTGGAGGTCTTCTAGTCCAACCCCCTGCTCAGGCAGGAAACCCTACATGATGGTGCCACGTTTCTGAGAGAGCTAAAATCCCCAAAGGGATTGTAATCACCTCCCGCAGAATCCAGCCTGGAGCGGCCCTGGCTGCGCAGGGTCATCTATACTCTCTTGACCTTTGCCCAGGCCAGCTGAAGCAGCTCTCCATCCTGAAGGTGGACCAGAACCGTCTCACAGAGGTGACCGAAGCCATCGGGGACTGTGCAAACCTGTCGGAGCTCATCCTCACTGAGAACCTGCTACAGGTGGGCATGCAAGTTGGCTCTACCTGCTGCGCTTTAGGCAGCCGCTCTCCAGGTGAGCTCGCTGATCTGCCAAGGGTGGCGGTCTTACGCCTCCACCCCCGGGTGCTCTTTTCTCAGACCCTCCCCAGGTCTCTGGGGAAACTCACCAAGCTGACCAACCTCAATGTGGACCGGAATCGCCTGACGTTGCTTCCTGCAGAGATTGGGGGCTGCAGCAGCCTGAATGTGCTCTCCCTTCGAGACAACCGCCTGGAATTGCTGCCCCCGGAGCTCGCGAGCACCACTGAGCTGCACGTCCTGGACGTAGCAGGCAACCGGTACGGCTGAGGTGGGGAGAGGGGGCAGGAGGGAAGAAGTCCAGGCTTGCTTCAGAACTGGCGCCCTGGGCCAGCCAGGCACCCCTTACCACCCCTCATTGTGCGTGTCCGCCTGGAGGTGGCTAAAGATTGCCCGGTTTACATGGGCTCTGCGTTTTTGCCAGTTTCTGAGCGGCTTCTCGCAACCACAACTCAGATGACAGGCCGCTTAGCGGTATAAAAACATAAAATGTACTGATTTAGAGCAAAACAGCCCATCTCGTCATCTGAAATTAAACCAGTGAGCAAACATCTCAGTAGCAGTGAGCACATCTCCCAGCCTGGATGTAAATGAGAGAGACATGTGTGAGCTGTACGGGCAGTCCTCGATTTGGTGACTGTTCCACAACTCTTCAGAATTCTGACGGCGCTGAGCAAAGGGACATTCGAACCCCTCCCGAAGTTCCAGCCGTTGCAGCGTCCCTTTGGTCACGTGATAAAAATTCAGGCGCTTCGCACCGCACCTGCCCTTAAAACTGCAGGAGCGCTGCAAGTCTCCCCACACCGCGGGCCTCAGCTGGCTAGGCCCACTGGGCAGGAGCCTTCCCCCCATCCTGACCCTCTCCTGGGGCCCAGCTGCGTGGGTCCCCTTGCCTTCTCTCTCTGTGCAGCTGCTGACAAGCGTGCTCAGCCGGCGTGAAGCGCAGCTCCCGTAGGAAACCAGCCCGTGGGATCTTTCCAGAAGTAGAAAAACCCACAGGACGTGGCGATGGTCAGGATGGGGGGGGGGAAGCCAAACGTGGCAGGGCTGGCATTCCTCTCGTGAGTTTCTGGAGCTCCCCGCCTCCCCTTCCACTCGCACTGATTTACCTGCAGGGCTGACTGAGTTAGCAAGCAGAGGAGCCTCCACCTGGAAGGGCCTTTGCCCTGGAAGGGCCCAGGGCCAGCGGCCGGCCTCTGCGCGTCAGAAATCCCTTCACGGTCCACTCTGCGTATCGGCCAGTCCTTGTCCACAGTTTAAAGGGACCATTTGTCGCCTTCCTCCCAAAGATGGCCTCTCCGGCACGTGGTATCGGCTCGGAGCCCGTCGCAGCAGTCCTGCTTTTCAGCCTGTGTCCCAGGGAGCCAGAAGGTTCCCAGAGAGATCCACGAGGCTCCCGGGGAGACTGTCCGCTTGCAGATACCCCTGTTTTTATTGCTAGAACAGGAAATGAAATACTCCATAGCCCGAAATAAAAACGTTTGAGGACCTCAGAGGAAAGTGTTTCTTTCAAGCTGCTGAGAAAAGCAGGATGCAAATGAACCACTAGACGGAAAGGAGATTATCCGGCTCCGAGGGGGTTCTGAGGCATAACTTTCTCCTCCCTCTCCAAGACTGGGGAAGAAAAGATTTCATTGGGTTATTTAATGAGTTGGGCTCAGCAGGACACGTTCTCTCTCTGAAGGTCAGGGCAAAAAAAGACATCAGTGTTTGACTTACAATCACGTAAGCTAAATGATCTGGTCGTTAAGCGAGTCACCGTGGGGCCATGCCTGATGTTAACGGCCGTTTGTGCCGCAGGGGGCGAGCGAATCGCACGGCTCCCCCCACTGACCCGGCTCATGGGGAGCCGGCTGAGCGGCCACAAGTGGCAGCCACGTCACCACAGGGACGCTGTGATGGACATCAGTGCCTTCAAACTGTTGCTAAACGAATGGTCGTACGTTGAGGACTACCTGTACAGCACAACATGAAAAGGGAACAGCGAGTCGTTATTATGGACTAATAACCAATCGGGGTGTCTGTTGCCCAGAAGGAAAGGCTGAGAAGCAGGGATGGGAGTCCCCTGAGGGAGGCGCTCTTCCTGGAAGGGCCCTCGGGCTCCCCTGCGAGGTGGCCCTCCCTGGGCCTGGAAGCAGAGGGCCCTTCCAGTGCCTCAGAACGGGCCCGGCCTTCCTGGGAGAGGCTGCCGGGAGCGAAGGGCAGAGCAGCGGGAGCAGAATCGGGCCCAGCAGATGCCATTAGCTAGGCACTTCCACAGTCCTTTCCAAGCAGCCGTGTTTGTGGTCTACTGCCGGTGTGTGTGAAAGAATTTGGAAAAGGGTGGCGAGCCATGGACGGGCCTGATCCTGCAATACCACCTCCCATTCTCTTTTCGTAAACTGGTGGCCTCAACTATGACTTCGGAGGTCTTCTAGACCAGCCCCCTGCCTAGGGCAGTACGGATCCTCAGACCGTTCCAGACAAGTCCTGCCCAGCCTTCGTTTCAAAGGTTCAGCAGCTGGAGCCCCTGCAGTACCAGGAAGCCGGCGGTCCCGCCGTGCCCTATCTGGAAATTCCCTTCTTCACTTTGAGCTGATCTCCTGCAAGCTTCCTCCTCCATCTTGCCCTCGGGGGCGGCCCAGGCTTCTTTTCTGGGACAGCCCCTCAAAGGCTGGACGGCGGCTGCCGTGTCTCCCCTCAGCGCTGCTTCTCTGTTTCAGGCCAAGGGTAAGCAAGATCCTTGAGCTGCTCTTGGTGGGATTCAGCCTCCAAGCCCCTCGCCCTCTCCCTCCTCCTCCTCCTCTGCCCACTTCCCAGTTCCTCCGCTGCCTCTTTATTTTGTGGCGACCAGAGCCGGACCGGTATTCCAGGCGCACTCTGACCACCGGATCACTTCCCGCAATCTTAGCGTTATGCCCCTGTTGAGGCAACCCCAGATCGCGTTGGCTCACGTGGCCTGTAGGACACCCGGGTCCTTCCCACAGGTATTACTACTTCCCAGCCAGGTGTGGCCTGCCTGGTACCTGCGCTTTAGATTTTTCTTATTGAAGTATTGGGCCTTGTATGACCGTATCGTTAGGTGGCTGAGTGCTTAACGTCTGCAGTGCTCCTTTTGAACCTTGAATTTGTCTTCTGGCGTGTTCACAGCCTTCCCCGGCTGCACGTCATCTGTGCCTTTGGTGAGTCCCCTCCTGTTCACGTATTGGAATCAGGCGCCGGTGATTCGGCCAGCTCCAGCTCCATCTGGCAGTGGGACCGTCCTTCCCCTTTATTCCATCTTAGAAGAAAGAATGCGGTGGTCAACTTTTATCAAATGCCTTCCTGAGGTCGAAGTGCGCTACATTGGCAGCACAGCCTTGGTCTGCTATTCTAGCCACTTTGTCAAGAAAAGCAATCCTAGTTGTCCGGCGTAGTCTGTCTTCAACAAACCCACATGAGCTTCTACTCATCGCTGTTTCTTTCTTAATGTTGCAAATCCACTGTTTGGTGATCTCTTCTAGGAGTTTCGCAGGTGCTCATTCCCAGGTATTCCCAAGGCGATTGTTCTGAAGTTTCCTGGGTCCATTTTGTTTCCTTCTTTAAAAGATCGGGCCAGTACTAGCTCTTCTCCAGTCTTCTGGCACATCTTCTGTTCTCCGCCAGCTGGGATACAGCCCACCCAGTCCAGGAGATCTGAAGCCACCCAGGTCAGCCGGGCGCTCCCTCTTGCCTCTCGGCAGTCCAGCAGCCCAGCCTTTCCCTCCCTCTTCTCCAGAGGACAGAGCGGCTTCGCTTCGGCCCAGGCACAAAGAGGCCTTCTTTTTCCCTTATTTTTGGCATTCTTTGCAGGCCTCAACTGATTCTGAGCCTTCACTTTCCTGACCCCCAGCCTTGGAGATTCTGGCTGTTTCCTGAGGCAGTGTTTTTATTCTGTTTTGCTTTTTTTAAAAAAAAAACAACAACCTGTGTGAAAAAGTTTTTCTAATTTGTTTTAAACAAACTCTTTTTTAAAAAATTTGTTCTTTTTGTGTAAGCTCCTCAGAGCTTCTAAAGCAACCGGGCCCGTCTCATCGGGAGCCTCCCCTTTCCTCCGCCTGTTTGCCCTGGATTGTGCTTGGGCCTCAATTCTCCCACTTTTCAGAGTTTCCCAACCCTCCTGAAATGTTTTGCCCTTCAGGATTTCTGTCCCTGGAATCTTTACTGCTTTTCCTCTTTGCTCTCTTGAAATTCGGAATGCTAACCTGATCACCTTCGCTTCTCCCCGAGTGCAGCAGCGCCGGGATCCCTGGGAACCCGGAGTCCCTTCGCAGTCGGGCGGCTGGTGAATCCAAGCCAACCAGCCAATCTCCCTCCAGGGTTCCTGCTGCTTCCTCGGCCACTTCCTCCCTGCTAGTAAGCCTTAAGTCCTGGGGAGCCGATCCTTTCGGACAGTCGGGAGCCCCCCTGCTGCAGAAATGCCCTTTTCCCACAGGGAGGGGCTGCCCGGATCCCCACCTCGGCCCTTGGATTGGCCTGGGAGCCATCACACCGGGTGAGCACAGGTTCCCCTCCCACTGTGGAGGAGAGACGGTGGTGCTTTTCAGAGAGACCAGGTGGATTTGCGGCAGAGGGCCCGGCCCCTCCAGGAAGCCCCTGGCTAGTCTTGCTGGATCTGCTCTTCTTGACTGGCTCCTCCTAATTCATGGGACGGAGGCTGAAGGGAGGAAGGGGCAGGGGCAGGCTGGAGGACACGGGGGTCAAACCCGGTCGTGTCATGTGACGTATCGCGACCTCTTTTGCCTTCGCGGAGCCGGGGTGGATGTGGCCTGCGCGTGAGGCATCCGGCCCAAGGGCCACCAGTTTGACACCCTGCTGTAGGAGGTCAAGGGTGGGCCAGCTGTGCATGTCGATGTCTCCCCCTCCCCCAAAGCAAATGGCAGGAGAGTC
The DNA here is from genome assembly GCF_001527695.2 of Protobothrops mucrosquamatus. Lineage (NCBI taxonomy): Eukaryota > Metazoa > Chordata > Lepidosauria > Squamata > Viperidae > Protobothrops > Protobothrops mucrosquamatus. The sequence goes on along the minus strand of NW_015386856.1, from coordinate 126,967 downwards.
GATTCCAAGGTCAGGGAAGCCTACGGGAAAGTTGCTCCCAGTGGCTGGAGGCCCCCCTCGAGAGGACCCCCAAGGGCAGGGGAAAGGGGGCTCGTTGAAGGAGCCCCACTTAGGGAGGAGGAGGGGGTGCAGCGAGGGAGGGGGCATGGGTGCTGGGGGGCCATGGGGTGGAGAGAGAGGGAGGACTCCTCATGCTCCGGGTCCCAGGATAACAGCCCAAGGGGCACTGAGGCTCTGGGCTCAGTCCTGCCCCCCCTCCCCCCCAGCTCTGGGATTGCGCCCTGCTGTTGCTCAGCCCCAAATTATTATTATTATTATTATTATAATTTAATTTATATACCGCCCTTCTCCCGCAGGACTCAGGGCGGTGCACAGCGTATTAAAAACAGTACAAATACAAAGCATAAAAATACAAACCCCTGTAAAACCAGATTAAAAAACCGAATATTAGAAGCTGTGTCTCTATTTAAAATTATTTTTATCTTCTTCTTTGGGGTCCAAGCACCACCAGGCAGCCCCCTCCCCTCACCAAGAAGGAAGGGGGTGAGGAGAGGTCTGGGGTACCTTATTCCTGGGAACTCGCTTTGCCCAGAGCCCTCTCAGCCCCCCACCCCCACCCCGCCAAGTGCAGCTCTGGCTGCTGCTAACATCGGATGTTCTTGCTTGACATGCCCCCTCCCCGTTTGAGCTGGCAGCTTCTGGGGGAGGGGGGCAAAGGGACCACCCCCCTGATGGCTTTCCACGGCCGCAGGCTGCAGCACTTGCCCTTCACCCTGACCAACCTGCACCTGAAGGCCCTCTGGCTGGCGGAGAACCAGTCGCAGCCCATGCTCAAGTTCCAGGCCGAGGAGGACGAGAAGACGGGGGAGAAAGTGCTCACCTGCTACCTGCTGCCCCAGCAGCCGTCCCCCAGCTCAGGTAGTGACGGGGCCCCGGGGCCCAGCCTCTCCGGGCGGGGGTGGTGGTGGGAGGAGCCCAGCTCGCCCTCACTGCCCGCCCCCTCTGGGTCTCCCCTGCAGAGAACCTCCTGCAGAACAGCCTGGATGAGAGCTGGGCAGAGGCCAATCCCAACCGGGTCAGTGTGATCCAGTTCCTGGAGGACCCTCAAAGGGAGGAGGAAGAGGAGGAGGAGGAAGCTGGCGCCGAGAAGAGGGTAATGGCCGAAGGAGAGGAGCAGGGCTGGGCAGCCAGAGCGGGTGTCCGCTCAGTCCTCGGGCTTCACTGGCCTGGCCCGGGGGGTGGGGGGAGCAGGTGATCCTCCCGCTGCTTCCTACCTAGAGGGAGCAACTGGAGCTGATGGGCCTCGGAGGAGCCTGGCTGTGCCCTCACCTGCCCGCTTCTCTCTCCCCCCCCCCCATGCTTTTGGCAGGGGCTGCAGCGCAGGGCCACTCCGCACCCCAGCGAGCTGAAGTCCATGAAGAAAGGGATGGAAGTGCGACGCAGTGAGGCCTCCGCGGCAGCTAGGCAGGACTCCGGTAACGCTGAGGTGGGCATCGAGGGCTTCTGCCAGCGGTCAGGTGGCCTTAGCAAAGAGATGCCCACTCGGCCCTGCTTCACGTGCACCTCGACCTCCTCACCAGCCTGGTCTCTTGGAGAAGAGCCCGAGGAAGGCAGCCCCTGGGCCTTGCCTTGCGCTTCAGGGCTGCCGTTTTAAATTGGCCATTTAGGGAGCAGAGGGGGGACCTCAGCGATTGGCCCTGTGGGGGAGGGGAAGAGGCTGTCGTCCAGCTGAGGACCACGTTCACATTGGGGATGGGGGGGAAGTCTTGGTGTCGCAGCTGCCATTTTCCCTGCCAGCCCCTCCCAGTCGGGTTGTTTGGGAAGAGTGGGTCGCAGGCCCCAGCCTTTGCTACCGCCCCTCCCTTTCCCGGCAGTGCAGCCTAGTGGAGGCAGCCGAGGGAAAGCGTCCCAAGGCGACTCTGGTGTCCCTGGGGCCGTCAGGGCTGCCAGCATCAGCCGGGCAGTGCCCAGGTCCTCAACCGCCCCCCCTTCCCCTCCCCCCCCACAGGGCAAGAGGCTCAGTGCCGCCTCCAACCGCAGCGAAGACTCCCGTGTCTCTGGCAGCACCCTCTCTGCCGGCGACGGCCCGGAGGAGGGGAGAGAGGCGCCACAGCCAGAGGGGGGCACGGCAGAGGCTCAGCCGGAGGGAGAAGGGAAGCTGGCAGCTGAGGGGAGAGGCCAGGCGCCACCAGAGGAAAGGCCCACGCCGGAGGAGACGGGGGAGGACCAGGAAGAGGAGCTGGAGCTGGAGTACTCCGAGGTAGGAGCCGGGAGGCTTCCCGTGGCAGCTCTGCCCGCTGTGAGTGGGGCTGCTGGCCGAGCCGAGGGGAGGCCGGAGCTCCAGACTGTGGCCGCCTTTCCGAGCCCTTTTGGACAAGGCGGGCACCTCGCCTCTTCAAGCCTCTCGGCCACCCAAGTGTAGGGCGGAGCGGGCAAAGGAAGGGCACGGGCCAAGCAGAGGGTCAGGCCAGCAGGCTCTGAAGGCCACGGTGTTGGGAGCACTCTGCTTCTGTCCTGCTGCTCTTCCGTGACCGGAAGCGGGCATAGCCCCCCCCCCCCCGCCCTGGTGGCACCGCACCTCTTTTGGAGGCCTTGGGGTGACGACACCCCGGCTTTAGTTTTCTCTTTAGTTTTTCTATAATCATAATTTCTACGTTTGATTTGCATCTTCCTTTTTAAGACTGAATTTCTGCAAGCTGCCTAGGCAGTCAGATAAGCTTTGCCAAGAGGGAAAGAGCTAAGAAGCTTAGCTGGGTGTCCAGTCCAGCCACACATCCTGTGGGGTCAGCCTCTTCCACCTTCCGTCCCCCACGGCTGGCAGCAGAGCGGGGAAGGAGAGCGGGGGGGCGTTGTGTAGGGCAGGGCTTTTCAACCAGTGGTACGGGTACCACCTGTGGTACATTGGCACCTGGCAGGTGGTACGCGACCATCCTAGAAAAGTAGCGGGGGAGGGGAATGAGCTGAACTGGTGGCAGCACCGCACAAGCTTGAGCGAGAGACGGCTGGAGCTGCAGGGCTGTCAGGGCTCAGCGGAAGCACCAGGATCAGTGCCGCTTTCCAGATGATCGGCGCTTCGGGGCTGTCAGGGCTCAATGGAAGCACCAGGATCAGCGCCAGGCTCCAGTTGGAGCTCTGCGCTGATCCTGGTGGTTCTGCTGAGACCCGAAGAAGCGCCGATCAGCTGGAAAGCAGCACTGATCCTGGTGCTTCTGCTGAGCCCAGAAGAAGCGCCGATCAGCTGGAATGTTGCAGCCTCTCCAGGGTCTTGTGATTTACATTCAGATGCTTGGCAACCGATTCATATTTATGACGGTCACAGTGTCCCAGGGTCATGTGAAGTGACCAAAACCTGCTGCAACCACCCAGCAGACGGGGGGAATAAAAACCAAACACCCCCCACCCCATCCCCGCTGCCAATCCTCAACAGAAATGCTCACAACAATGGAAACCTCAGACAGGAGGAAGAGCGCCGCCAGGTGGGCAGGCAGGTGTCTTGCTCGGCTGTGGCTTGGGGGGCACTTTTTTCAGTGTCATTGTAACTTTGAACAGTCACTGAGCGAACTGTTGTAAGTCGAGGACTACCTGTACTTTATCACTTTTTCCCTTTTTTCTTTTTCTTTTTTGGTCATCAAGTTTTTGACACCTTGCTAGGCGACTGGTGGTACTCGGATGTTGCTGTACCCTAAAAGTGGCACAATGGGTGAAAAAGGTTGAAAAGCCCTGGCATAGGGACCCCTGGCTGCCCCTGCCCAGCTCCTCCAAGGCCTTTCCCTGCCTCTTCTGCACCAGCAGAGGGGCCTGCCTTATGACCGCTGCCCAAATGGTGACCCACAAAAGCCAGCCAGCCACAACCAGAGCGCGGCCAGGAGAACCAGCCCACCACCTGGGGGAAGACCGATGGAGAGCGAGGGCCGCCCGTGCCTCTTTTCCTGGGGCCCCCTGACGCCTTTCCTCCCGGAGCAGAGGGGCCCGGGGTCCCTGCCAAGAACCCCCATCCTACAGCCGAGATTGGTCCTTAAAGGCCTTGGGACTGGCGAGGGGAAGGCCACCCCGGGGCAAGGGAAGGCCCAGCCGCCTCCGGCGTTTTTGGCTGGGCTCTTCTTGCCCGCCAGCTCCCTCGGCCTCTGGGAAGGGCCCAGCCTCCAGGTTCTCTCGCCAGCTGACTTGAGGGCCTTCTCCGCTCGTTGGGCACAAGGGGTTGGAGAAAGAGCAGCGGCATTTCAAATGAGAGGGAGTGGGCGATGGCAGCTCCCCCTCTTCCCCTGCTCCATCTGGCCGCTCACGCCTGTGCCCAGGGAGGGGGGCATGGCAGCGGAAGAGCAACCGCCAAGAGGAGCCTGGCAGAAGGGGGGGGTGGCAGCACTGCTGGAACGCTGAGATGAGCAGCTCGAAGCCGCCCGCGTCTCCCAGGCGGAAGAGACCCCCGCCTCCCTCCTCGCACGCCTGGCTTTCAGCCCAAAGGGGGAGACTGGCGGGCGGGGCACCCCACGTGCTTCCGCCCACGGCCTGGTTCCAGGCTGGGAGGGGCTGGCTTGACCCTTCCTGCCCCGGCTGGGGGGCGTCTCTTTGCAGCCCACGGTGCATTTTGCAGAAGACACCCTGGTTCACAGTGAGGACGAGGACGAGGAGGCCCCCCAGTTCCCTGCAGGGAAGCAGCGGCTGATCCGCAAGGACACGCCCCATTACAAGAAGCACTTCCGGATTGCTCAGCTGCCCCGCCCGGAAGCGGTGGTGGCCCTCCTGCAGGGCTTCGGGGCCAGTGGGGGCCCCCAGGAGGAGCAGGAGGAGGAGGAGGAGGAGGCTCCGGAGCAGGCAGGGTGGGGCCAGGAAGAGGCGGCCAGCGAGGGGGCAGCGGCCCCACCCTCAGTCAAGGTGAGGGCCTTCCTGAGAGGGGGGCTGAGGGGGCAGGCGGGGCGGGGCAGGGGTGTGGAGGGGAGACCCAGGCCGCCTCTCTCCTGGCCGCGCCGGCAGGATTGAGCTCACCCGCTCGACTGCTGGGAGGTGGGGAGGGGCCCTCCTGGTCACTCTGTGCTCCCCCCTGTGGGTGGGGGTCTCTGTTGCTCGTTGCTCTCCCTGCTGGGGAGTCCCTGGGGCACGTGCCCTCCCGGGGGGAGGCGTGGCGTCTTTGCCCCCAGACCCAGAGAAGGCTGGCCGCCTCGCATCCCACAAGCCGCAGGGCTTCCGGCTGCTGATGCTGGCTCCGGTGGGTGCCGTTCTTTGCCTGGCCCTCTCTTGCTCTGCCAGCCTGGAGGCCTTGCCAAGAGGGGCAGCGAAGGGCCTTTTCCAGAAGGGGGGGAGGACAGTGGGGAGGAGCCCCCACCCTGCCTGCTCTTGCTTTCTCCCCGCCTTCTCTCTCTCTGGTGTGATGGTCTCTCGGTGCTGGGTGGGGTCTGCCTGCCTGCCTGCCTGCCTGCCTCTCCCTGGTGGTGGCCTGGGGCTTCCCCACTAATCTGCCCTCCGCCTCTGCCGGTTGCTGTCCTAACAGGGGGTGTCGTTTGACCAAGCCAATAATCTGCTGATTGAGCCCGCTCGCATTGAGGAGGAAGAGGTCTGTACCGCCCGCCCGGGTGGGTTTGTCTCTCTGCCTGGTCCGGCCGGAGCTGCCGGCAGGGCTCCCAGGCCCCCTTGCCTGGGTGGCAGCTCCTCCTTCCCTCTCCCCTCCCCTCCTCTGCCTGAGCTGGGGAGGGGGCTCACTGAGCCCCTCAGGGAGGAAAGGGCCTGGAGGGGGCAGGGAGCTTTCCTGGCTGACGGGGACAGCCCCTCCCTGGAGGAGGAGGAGGAGGAGGAGGAGGAGGAAGCTCCGGGGTCATCGCTGGGCCCAGCATTCTGCAGCTGCCCTCGGTGCCCGCAGAGGCCAGGCTGCTCTCCTGATCCCTAAGAGGGGTCCGTGGCAGCCCCGTGGGCTTGCGCTGCTGCTGCTCCATCCAGACAGCCCCTCTTCCCCTGGCCCTTGCCGCTCTCCGTGCCTTTCACCCCCGGCTGCAGCCTTGGTAGCTGGGCTCCTGCCCCTGGGCTGTCTCCTGCTTTCGGAAAGGGCTTCTGGGTCAGAATGGCTCTCTGCCTCCACCTGAGCACCTGGGGCTCTGATCCCCCCCACCCCCACCCCGCTTTCCTGTCTCTGTCCCTCTGCTTCCCTTCCGGCCCTGGAGGGTCCTCTGGGGAGCTGCTGGCTAAGCGGGCAGGGGGCTCTGGGCATCATCCACGAAGGGGGGTGGCCGGGGGGAGTTTCGAGAGGGGTTTCGCTCATCGGGGAGGGGCGACCCCAGAGCAGTCTGCGGAAGGTGTGCCAATGTCTGTCCGGCTGGCTTGGCCTCTGTTCCTCCAGGGCTGCCCCCGGTTCTTCCCTTCCCCCTCCTGGCCTCCCCCTTGAGTGCCTCTGATCTCTAGTGGGTCTCCACGTTGTTCCACGTCTCTCCACCGGCCTCCCTGCCTTTGCCCCAGTCGAAGCCGTGGGTCAGGAGGGCCCCTGCCCAGGGACAGGCTCCTGTGCGGAGCAGCTTCCCAGGCGGAGAGTCCCCAGGAAACAGACGGGCACCCGGGGAAAGAGGGGGTGTCCTCCGGCTGATCCAGGAGGAGGGCAGGCCTGCCCTCCCTTGCACCCATCGGTCCCGTCCCCCCCCTTCTGCTTGGCTTCCAGTTGGCTCTGACGATCATGCGGCAGACGGGCGGCCTTGGCATCAGCATTGCAGGGGGCAAAGGCTCCACTCCCTACAAGGGCGACGATGAGGTGAGGGTCGGGGGCAGCCTTTCAGGGGGTGGCCCGGGGCGGCTGCTGGTGGGAGGAGCCAGTCCCCACAGACCTCTCCTCCTCCTCCTCCTTCCCCCCAGGGCATCTTCATCTCCCGTGTGTCGGAGGAGGGCCCGGCGGCACAGGCTGGGGTGCGCGTGGGGGACAAGCTCCTGGAGGTAGGTCACCAGGGCAGCAGCCGGGGGGGGGCGCGTATCTGTTGCACCAGCCCTGGCTTGAGGAGAGGGCCCACGCCCGCTCGCTCTCTTGGGGGGGTCAGCCGTGCTGGCCGGCGGCTGCTGCTGCCTCGGCTAATAGGAGAGGGATGTCTGCGTGTGGCCAAAGGGCTTTGGGGCTGGTGGCCACCCCATCCCGGGGGGCCCTGCTGGCTCTGCTCTGTGGCCGTCAGCTGTTCGTCCCTGGCCTCGCTGCCTTCAGGGCCTGAGGTTTGGGGGCCAGCGGGGTCTGCGTGTGCTTGTTCAGTGAGCTCTCCCTGCCCCTCTAAGGTGAATGGGGTGTCCCTGCACGGCGCTGAGCACCACGTGGCCGTGGAGGCCCTCCGGGGCTCGGGCAGCAGCGTCTCCATGACCGTGCTGCGGGAGCGGATGGTGGAGCCCGAGAACGCTGTTACGGTGACGCCGCTGCGGCCCGAAGATGATTACAGCCCACGGGAATGGCGTGGAGGGCTGCACTTGGCCACGGGGGCCACGGACGCCACCCCAACCGAGCGGCTCTCGGCCTGCCTGGTGCGGAACGAGCGGGGCCTGGGCTTCAGCATCGCTGGGGGCAAGGGCTCCACCCCGTACCGGCCAGGGGACACGGTGAGAGGCGAGCATGGGGAGCCTTCCCTGCTGGTGATATTTGGCCCCCCTCCCCCCCTGGAGGATTGCTCCCGGCTCCTGCTGACGTGGGGAATCTGGATGGACGGATGGAGCCCCCTCCGCTCCCCTCCCCCTTCATTGTGGAGGATCTCCTCCTGGGACAGTCAGTGATCTGGCCCTTCCTTCACAGGGCATCTTCATCTCCCGGATTGCAGACGGGGGGGCTGCCCACCGGGAAGGGACGCTGCAAGTGGGCGACAGGGTCATCTTGGTGAGAGAAAGGGCTGGGGTGAGGGGTGGGGGCTCCCCACTGGACGCTCTGGAAAGGCTCCTCTGGGTGAGCCAGCTTCTCCTCACCCCCACTCTGCGTGGGCCCCATTCCCTCCCCTGCCCCACAGCCGTGATGGGAACTTGGAGGGAGCCCCCAGTCGGCCGGTCAGGGCCGGCTTCCGTCTCCATGCCTCCCCCATCCTCCCTGCTAGGTGGTGTGAGTTGCCTTTCCTCCTCTCCCCCACCCCAAATAGCAGTGGAGGGGAGAGCTCATGTCATAGAAGGTCCCTCCCCCGTGGGTCGCTGTAGGGCAGCCTAGAGCGGGCTCCCTTCTTGAACCCCGAGCCTGCCTTTTGCCCCTCCTCCTCCGCTGACACTGAATTGGGTCCGTTGTAGATCAATGGGGTGGACATGACGGAGGCCCGGCATGATCAGGCTGTAGCGTTGCTGACCGCCTCCCCACCCACCATTGCTCTGCTGGTGGAAAGAGAGGCGGCCCCGCAAGAGAAGGACCTCCCTGTGGGGCCGTGTGGGCCCCGGCCCCCCTCGCCACCACCTCTGCCCCCGCAAGGAGAGACCCCGCTGGAGGAGGCAGCAGCGTGCCCCCCCAGGAGCCAGCTGCCCAAAGACACGGAGAGCCAGTACCCCACCGAGGTGGGTGACGGGGGTTTCTGGGGCCGCTCTGGGCTGGCGGGGGCCACTGGGCTCCCTCTCCCACCTGGGCTGGGGAATGCCGGTGGCTGCAGCTGGCCCCCCAGTCACCATAGGGAAACTTCGGGCTGTGCTTGCAGGAGGTCTGCCTGGTCAAGGCTGGGGGGCCCCTTGGCCTCAGCATCGTGGGAGGCAGTGACCACTCCAGCCACCCCTTTGGCATCCACGAGCCGGGAGTCTTCATTTCCAAGGTAGAAACGCTGACGCTCCCCTCCCCCCTGCACACGCTCTGCCCAGCCCTGGCTCAGGTGCCCAGCGGAAGGGCCTGGAGGGCGGTCGCTGCCCCCTGGAGAGGGGAAAGGGCCGCATTGGGCCTTCAGGTCCGCCTCCTTCCTTCTCCCCTTGGGCAGGTCATCCCGCGTGGCCTGGCCTTCCGCAGCGGCCTGCGTGTGGGGGACCGGATCCTGGCGGTGAACGGCCTCGATCTGCGCCAGGCGACCCATCAGGAGGCGGTCAGCGCTCTGCTCTCCAGCACCCCAGAGCTGCAGATGGTGGTCAGGCGAGACCCTCCCCCGCCCGGAATGGAGGTAGGGAAACTCACCACCCCACCCCTGCCTTCGGTCCAGGCTGGAGAGCCTCCTCTGCCCCACGGAGCGTCCACCCCCCAGACGCCGGTGTCTCTGTGCTGGCAGGAGATCTCCATTGAAAAGCGGCCTGGAGAGAAACTGGGCATCAGCATCCGAGGCGGCGCCAAGGGCCACGCGGGGAACCCCTTCGACCCCACCGACGAGGGGATCTTCATCTCCAAGGTACCTCGGGGGGCCCCTGTGACCAGGCAATTGGGGCGGGGGAGGGGGCGCCCTTGCCCCCCTCTCTTCACTTCCCATCACAGAGCCCTGCGTCCGTTGGGCTTGTCCTTGCCGGAGCAGACCCAGCGGGTCCAGAGTGGCAGAGCCGCCCCCAGACCCAAAGCAGCAGCAGCCTCCCCACCCACCCACCCCCCAATTGGAGCAAGGGTGGTCTTCTGAGGGTCTCCCGAGGGGGAGGGGGAGAAGCCGTGCCGCCACCTCCCCGCTTCTTCGCTGCCTTTCAGGTCAGCTCCACCGGGGCAGCGGCCCGTGATGGCCGGCTGAGGATGGGGCTGCGCATCCTGGAGGTCAACCAGCAGAGCCTGCTGGGCATGACCCACGCGGAGGCGGTCCAGGTCCTGCGTGCCGTGGGGGACCGGCTGCTGGTGCTCGTTTGCGAGGGCTTTGACCCCAAGGCCGTGGCCGCCCTTGAGGTTGGTGCCCTGCCCTCCCATCAGCCTGTCCCCAGGGAAGGCCCCGCCAGGCGCCCTCTGGCCAAGCCCCAGCTGAAAGCGCCTCTCCCTCCTCCCCCCCCAGATGTCTCCCGGAGTCATCGCCAACCCTTTTGCGGCCGGCATCGGGCGCAAGAACAGCTTGGAGAGCATCTCGTCCGTTGACCGGGACCTCAGCCCAGAGGAGGCGGACCTTCTTCAGAAGGTATGGGGGGGAGGAGGAGGGAGGAGGAGCGGGGCGGCTCCTGAGGCTCCAGGGCAGGGCGGGGGGACCCCAAGGGCGCCATCCCTGGGAGGAGGCGGCAGCGCCCTCCTGCTTCCCCGCCCGGCTCCTTGCTGGTCTGGTTCTGCTGCCCCCCCCCAGGCCCCCCCAGGCCCCGCTGTGCACAGAAGCCGCCCCCAGCCTTGTGCTGGCGCAGCCAAAGGGGGCCATGGGGAGGGGGGCTCTAATGGCAGCTGCTCTCTGGGACCCTCGCTCTGGGTGGGTCAGGAGTGGGCTCTTCCCACTCGCCTGGGATACGAGTGGGGGGTCCCCAGCTGTCCGCATGGCTTGAGAAGCAGAGGCTGAGGGGGGGGAGTGGGGGGCTGGCCCTTCTTCCACTGAACTTCAGCTGCGAGGAGGGGGGAGGGGGAGGAAGGCAGCTCTGCCTCCCTGGGGTTCCCTCTTGGCCGCCTCTCATCCTCTGGGGGGGGCACAACTTCCGGTGAGGCGCCATCCCCCCTTCCAGGCCTGGCATTGAGGCCGAACTGCTTGGGCAGCCCTAAATGGCCGCCACCACCATCGTTGCCACCAAGACAGAAAAAGGAGAAAAACCTCTCCAGCTTCCTTCCTTTTTTTGCCAAGACCCCCCCCCCCAAATCTTGTAACTTTTCCTTAAAGGCCAACACTGATGGTTTTCTTTGCTAGTGTTGCACCTGCCCTCCCCCCATCTTTTATTTATTTGTTAAATTTCTGTGCCGCCTCTCTTGCGGGGGGGGGGAGGCTACTCTCTTGCCGGCAGAATTTGGCCACGCTTGTTTTCGGCCAGTTGTCCCAGTTGCAGCCCTGGCCGCCTTCAGCTTATTGGGGGGGCTGGGGGAGTTGCTACTCGTCCCCCTGAGGCTGGGGGGGGGACTGAGGAGGACTCAGTGGGCCAGGGCTTGGGGGGGCAGCCATGTTTGGGTACCTGAAGGGGAGCCACAGAGAGGAGGCTTCCAAGCCCCCCCCCGCTAACAGCTGGAATTGGCAGCTGGCTGGATTTCTTCCAGGGACAGCCGGTCCTGGCCTCAACCGTCATTGAGTCTGGCAATCACTGTTGCGAGTCATGAAGGTCACAAAGCGGGTCGTGGACTTTGCGACTCCTTTTGTGCAGGTGCCGTGGCCATTAAGCAAACCCCTTGTTTGCTGTGGGGAATTTTTTTCCCAGGAAGCCGGAAGTAAACAGTTTCCGGGGGGGGGGGAGCGTAATAGCAGGTCACGTGATCAGCATCAGTGTGACCTGATTGCCGAGTGCCCTAAATATGGACGCTTGACTGCAGGGGGGGTTGTCATAAATTTGGAACAGGGGCATAAGTAGAGGAGGTCTGTCATAGCCAGGAATGGCTGCCGAGCGACTGTTTAACCTGCAAACCTCTGGGAAGCGTTGGAATTTAGAGGCGTCTTTGATGAGCGGAAAGCAATCCCTCCTCCATAACTTGCTTTTTCCCAATTTTGCAGGAATTTTAAGTAAGACAGATGCCTGTTTTGGTTCCTAAGTGCCCCCAAAGCTCCTTCACCCCCCCCCGGTCACTTTTCTCTTGGTTGTTCCTCTGAGGGGTCTGAGGTCACAGGACCCCCAGTTTTGCTGCCAGTGTGGCGCATTTAGGGGGTGGGGAATCTTGCAATTGCTGTAAGGGAAGACCCAGAAGGGAGCTGAGGGGAGGGGCTGGGGGGCTTGTGGAGGGCAGCACCCCAGTTCCAGCACGGAGAGGCCGGGGGCCTTTAAAGGGCTTCCTCAAGGCCAGGGGGAGACCCCCAGCCTCAGCCCGCTTTCCCCAAGCACCCCCACTGGCATAGAGAGGGTTCCCCAAGGATCTGGGGACATCCGGTGGCTGGTGGCCCCCAATTTCTGCCCTTGGCCATGGGCCCATTCTGCTGGCACGGAGCACTGCTGGGGCTGCCGAGGGGCTGCGTTATCCCCTGGGGCATCTGTGGGGCCACCCGAGGCCAGAATCCTCCAGGGGGGTGAAACTGCTCGCTGGGACTGCTTGTGCCCTGCGAGGCCAGAGCCAGCCCTGACCCTCCCCGCTTCCTTCCCCAGGACAGGGGCAGCGCAGAGATCCTGCAGCTGGATTACCGCACCCTGGCAGCCCTGCCCAGCAGCAGCAGCAGCAGCCGTCTCCAGAAGGGCCCCCTCGGCGTGAGTGACAGGCGGGCTCCTTGGGGGGGGGCGGGGGAAGCCTGCCCTGGCTGTGGGCATGGATGGGGCCAGGTTCCCCCACTCCCATGGGGTGGGAGGGGGTGCCAGCCCCAGGGGCAGTTCCTTCCATGGGGGGGCCTGGGGGTAGTCGTCTCTGGCTGGCGGAAGGGGGCAGCCCTAGAGCCCACTTCCACGTGGAGGGGGGGTCTTTCCTCGGTCCCTCTTTCTGCCACCGGGGTGGGCGGGCTTTGCCTCCCCAGGAAAGCAGGTAGTGGGGGAGGGGGGCTTTCCCAGGGGCCTGGG
>NW_015386856.1:5186-113885 GCF_001527695.2 Protobothrops mucrosquamatus | reverse complement strand
GCTGGTCATCCCCTCTTCCTTTCCTTCCCTCTTTCCCAGCCGTCTTTTCCATCCTGGGTCTGAAATAAGCTCATTCCATCCTGGTTGTTTGTGCTGGATTGAAAACCCCCGGTCAGTCGGCTTCTTTTCCTGGCTGCCTCAGGCGTCTCCTCCCCACCCCCCGGCTTCTTCTTCTTCTTCTTCTTCAGGGCCCATTCCCACAGCGCAGGGGGCTGGTCTTAGCGCTGCCCCCCGCCCCCCCGTGGCTGCCGCTGCCTCCCCCTGCCTCTGGGGCCCAAAGGGGGGGCCGCCTGGCGCTGGCCCTCCGTGCCCCGAGTGAGAACTCTGGGCGGATCTGGGTCAACGGGGATCTTTCTTTTGCCCCGATCAGCAGCCTCCGAGAGGGCAGGGTGAGCCAGTGTTACTACGCTCATCGACTAGGTTCAGCCCCCACCTGGGCGCCAGGAAATAATCCAGCCTTGAGCAAGTGCCCTGTGGACAGGATGGGACAGGACGGGCGGGCCAATGGTTGCCACGTGTCCATCCAATTAAATTTACTTACTTATGCTTGATTGTTCAATTTGCATGACTGTCTATCTCTCCAGATAACTTTGGGCAGTGAATAACATTTTAAAAATAAATCAATTTCAGCAGTACAGAAATTAAAATACAAAGCAGCTGAGAAAAAGCACCCATTGTAATTGCTAGATTAAGCAGGGAATGGCTGCCTGCACACACTCGGGGCCTTTAAGGATGCACGAAAAACCAGCCCGGGGTGGTGGGGTGGTGGGGAGGACCGTTGTCTGGGGCAGAAAAGGCCCCCACCTTCTTGGCGTCCCTTAGCTGAGGAGATTGAGAGCATGCTCTTCTCCCTGCCTGATGGGATCTGAAAGTGGCTTTGCGTAGTGAGAAGGGCAGTGTATAATTTTAATAAGCAAATAAATAAAAATTCTTGGATGTTTGCATGGAGAACGTGCAGCCGGGACTTCCCTTGGCAAAGGGTTCAGGGAGCTGTGCCCACCCTGATGGCCGCCTCCTCCCTCTCTTGCAGGGTCTGGCAGTGGGGGAAGCCGAGTCCGGCCGGCAAGAGCCTCCCAGCAGCCAACAGGTAGGGAGGCTCTGGGGAGAGGCCCAGTCTGTGCCGGCTGCTCCTGCAGCCGGTCAGTCTCTCTCTCTCTCTCTCTCTCTCTGCTTCTTTCTCTGGCCTGGTCATTCTCTAGTGCTCGGCCCCGTCCCGGCCTTTCTGCCTGGTGGGCAAAGAGACACGTTTTGTAAGTGCCCTTCAGTTGGTGCCCTCTGCCTCTCCCCCAGCTTCTCTGTCCTGCTTGGGGGGGGGAGGCAGCCCCCCTCCTTTACGACCTCAGGTGGTCAAGGTGCAACACCGGGGGGGGGGGGGAAGGGGCCTCCCAGACAGAGCCTGAGCAGCCAGTCTGGGGGGTGAGCCCTGAAATCTGGAGGCCGGAAGGGCTGTTGGATGGAGGCCCGTCCGTTTCCTGGATCGGCTCGCGGTGCTCCCCTGCGGTGCTCCCCCTGCCTCTGCCTCCGCTTGGCCTGAGCTGCTCCCGGCCGTGGCCTGCTCCAGGCAGCTCTTTGACCCGCTCCTCTCTCTGGTGTGCATGCAGACCAAGCCCGGGAGAATTCAGCCAGTCTCTCGCCTGCGCCTGACCTCAGCCCCGAGCCCCGCGGAGGGCCCAGACAATCCCAGCCCTTTCCAGCAGCCTGAGCTGACCTCTGGCCCCAATGGTCTGGTGAGTCCCCGGGAGACGCCCCCCTCCTTGCCCTGCCTGCCTTCCCCCCTGCTGTCTCAGAGGCCCCCGTCCACCGGGAGAGGCAGGGCGCAGGGACCGCGGGAGTGCCAGCAGAGCCCGGGCAGTCTCTGGCGGAGGCTCCCCGAGCCTTGGTGCCCCCCACGGCCAGTCAGTTGCCTCCCTCTGACTCTCCCCACAGCCTTGGCAGTCCAGACCCCTCTCGCCGAGGGAGGACCTCCCTGTCAGTGCCAAGCAGGCCTACAGGGCCTTGGCCGCCCTCCCGGGATTGCAGCTGCCCTTGGAGCTGGAGGTGAGGTGGGCTGGGCCTGGGGGGGGTCTGTGGCCCTGGCCTGTGCCGTGCTCACACCGTGTCCTGCCCCTTCCCTCCCCCCCCAGGAGCTGCCGGGACAGAGGAGCCTTGAGCAGGCACTGCCCATCTCTTCCGAGGTAAGGCGCACAGGCAGTGGGAGCGGCGTCAGGGCAGGGCGCCTGAGCCCAGCTGACCCCACGCGTCCTCGTGCCCCTGCCCCACAGACCCCGTGGCCGGGCGGCCCGCACAGCCCGGAGCAGCGGACCTTCCGCGAGAGACAGAAGTACTTTGAGCTGGAGCTGAAGCAGCAGCCACCGCCTGCCGAGAAGCCCCTGAAGCGAGTCTCCCTGGTCGGGGAGGAAGACCTGAAGAAAATGAAGGAGGAGGAAGGTGGGGCCTGTGGGCGGGGGGGGCAGGGGTGGAGTCCTTCTGGCCGAGGTGAGCCCCTCCCTTGCCCACTCCTTCGGGCTGAGGGGCTGCGCGCCAACTGCTTCCATGCCCATCTGGCTGTTTTTTCCCACCCACCCCCCGGAGTCCCTGGGGGAAAGCAGGTCTCGGTTGCTGACCTCACTGGACCAGCAGCGGGGGGGGGCACTGATCTGGGGCTGGGCTCGGGGCTGGCCTCTGCAGCCGGCCTTTTGGGAGCTGCTCTGGAGGGGCAGGCAGAGGACAAGCCCAGCGGCCCCCGTTTCATCTGGGGTGCTTCTCCCTTGCGATTGTGTGGTGTGTTCATTCGGCTGCCCTCTCAAGTCCCTTCCTGCACATGTGGCAGCCTCAGTCCCTGTCCCGTCCAGCTGCTTGTTGGGTAACATTCAGGGGACCTCCTATTCCAAGGAGGAGGCTGTGAGGAGGGGGGTCCCTATTTTGACACCCCCCCATCTCTTTCTCAGCAGCTCGGAAACTCCAACAGAAGCGAGCCCAGTTGCTGGAGGAGGAGGAGGAGGAGGAGGAAGATGAGGAGGGGGAGGTGGCACACGGCCAGCGCCCCCCAGGCATGGGCGGCCCCTCCAGCATCTTCATCGAAGGCGTTGAGTACAGAGTCGAGAAGCAGAACGGGAACAATCTCTCCCCCACCGCTTGGTGAGCTCCCTTCCCAGCCGTTGCCTCCGAGGCGTGAGGTGCCAGCCCTACAGGGTGGGTCTGGCCCAGAGGTGACCCCCGCAGCAGGGCCGGGCCTCTCTCTTGCCAAGACAGCCCTCCCCCTTTCCCTCTGGGGCCGGGTGGGAGGGGCGCCACCCTTCTTCCAGACTGCCCTGGCAGGGAGAGCCGCGGTACCGGCCCCGAGAGGTCTGCCCGGCCCAGTGCTGGCTCCTGGGGTCCGTCCCCCTTCCCTGCCTCTTTCTGGGGTAGGGGGCATCCTGGAAACCTTTTCTGGGCTTGTGGTGCCATTGGGGTGTTGTCCAGAAGACCTCTGGGAGGACCCTGCCTGTGGCCAGCCCTCCTTTGCGCCTTCCAGGCTCCTGGACCCCAACACACCCAACGGCCCCCGAGGAGGAGGAGGAGGAGGAGGGCTCAGCCCTGCCTCCTCCGGTTGAGCAAGCAGGTGGGAGGGAAGGAGGGAGCGGAGGAGGTTTGCGGGCTGAGCCTCAGCCTCCCTCTGACAGGATGAGTCCCGTCTGCGCCAGAGGGGGGGAGCCGGGGGTGCCGGTCCGGACAGCCAAAGCCGAACGGCGGCACCAGGAGCGCCTGCGGGTGCAGAGCCCGGAGCTGCTGGCCGCCCCGGAGAAGGAGCTCTCCCCGGCGGAGCGCCGAGCCCTGGAAGCGGAGAAGCGGGCCATGTGGCGAGCAGCACGGTAGGTGTTGGGGGGGGAAGCAACTGGAGTGCCCCGGGGGGGGCTTCCCGGGCAGGACCCACAGCACCCCCGACGGCTCTTTTTCCCTGCGGCAGAATGAAGTCCCTGGAGCAGGATGCCCTCAAGGCCCAGATGGTGATTGCCAGGTCCAGGGAGAACAAGAAGCGGGGCACGCTGGAGCAGCTGGCAGAGTCGCCGTCCCCGGCCCCCACGCCCTCCCCCACGCCCTTGGAGGGTGCGTCTTCTCTTTTGACGGACGTTGGCACTGCGGGGGGGAGGGGGGAGGTGGCGGCAATTGTCTCTGAAGCTCCTCTGCCCGACCCTCTTTTGCAGACGGCGCTTCCCGGGTCGCAGTTACGCCAGGCCGGCTGGTAGGAGACGCCTGCGCAGCAGAGAGGCTGCTCCTGGGAGGGGTGCCAGGCACTGCGTGGCACGGGCACTCTGGGGGCCCCGTCCGGAAAGGACTCCTGGCCTTTAGCTCTCCTGCGCTACAGCCTGCCCTGCTGGCCCCCCGCCCCCCCCGCCCCCCCCAGCCCAGGAAATCCGTTCTGCAGCCAGGCGGCGGTGGCTTCCTTCGCCCCCTGCCAGGAGGGCACCTGGGACAGGAGAAAGGCGCTCTGGGGTCTGGGGGGGGCTCCCAGGGGCCCAGCCCCAAGGCAGCTAGAGGAGCCCCTCTCTCCTCTCCCTGGAGCAAGTGAGGCATAACCTGCCTCCCCGGGCACTGGTCACTCTTGTTTTCTCTCTCTCTCTCTCTGTCTCTGCTTCCCTCTGCCCCCCTCTGCCCCCCCCCCCTGCTGGCCCTTCCAGTCTCTGCCTGAAAAGAGGTTCCTCTACAGGGAATTTGCGGCCATTCCTTCTTCCAAACCTGTATATGACCTCCAGGTACAATTTCCACGGAGCGGGACGTGGTCAGGAAGCTCCCCCCTGCCCAGTGGGGGCGCCGAAGCCCTCCTTGGCTTCTCAGGCCACCCACCTGGGGCCTCTGGGGTGCTTGGCAGCAGGGGGTGCTCCCTCTCTGCAGCTGGAGGTTTGAGCCCCCCCCAAAATGTAGCCCAGAGCCCAGAGAGGCCCTTTTCCCTCTGCACGTTTATTAAGGGCCCCCCCTCCCCCTGTGTCAAAAGACCCCAGGGTTTAAGGAGGCGCTTTGGTCTGCCCATCGCCCTGGGGCTGCCCCCCCCCGCTCTCCCCAGGCCAGGTGGCCCTTGACCCCTCTCCCCGACCATTTCCTTCCCGGCCTTTTCTCCCAGGGGAGGAGCTTGGCTGCACCCCCTCCCCTGCCTTTCTCCCACCTCCCTGGCTCTTCCTAAGGGGGTGAATGGGGCTGGACAGGGCCCCCTGGGCGCAGGGCCCCCGGGGGGGATAGTCCAGCAAGGCCCCCTTCTTCCCTCGGGGTCCCTGCACAGACCGTGAGCTCCGTTCAGCTCCAAGGCCTGTGGGTGAGCCCCCCCCCAGGGTGCAAGTAGGTGGGCTCTAGACTGGGGCTCACTGGCCCTCCAAGGAAGTCAGCTCCTCTGGGGGGGGGGAAGTGGGGGGGGAGGCGGGAGGCAGAGCTGCTGAAATCCCCTGGGCTGGGTCCAGGTTTCCTCCCCGCCTCCTCCTGAGGGGGCAGATTCAGCCAGGCCAGCCAAGAGCAGAGAGGGGAGCCTGGTGCAGGTGTGGGGGCAGCAGGAGAGAGAGAGAGAGAGACTTTGAGTCAGCATTGACTCCTGGCTGCTACCTGGGCCAGTCCTGCCACTTTCTCTCGGCAGCCCCTAAGGAAGTGGCCGTCCCCCAGCTGGCTTGGAGCCCCGGGCAGGACTCGAACTCAGCTCCTTACCCACTGCACTAGACAGGCCCCACTCTGACCCCCCCCAACAGATGCCGAATGGAGCGCCAGTGATGCCGGCCCCTTTCCTCCCTGCTGATTCGAGGGGGGGCTGGATGGCACGCGGGCCCTGGATGGGAGGAAGTGCCCCAAGTTGTGGGTGGGCTGAGTAAGGCTCCTCAGGAGGAGGAGGAGGAGGAGGGCTGGGGGGGGGGCACGGCTGCTTCCTGAGAGCGTGGAAGGAGCTCCGTTTCCTTTCCTCCTGCCGGCCCTTTCCGTTCTTTTTCCTTTCTCTCTCTCTCTCTCTCTCCCCCCTTTCTCTCCTCCGTGCCACTCAGCCGAGCCCCATGATGGCAGGTGGCGGTTGGGGGGGAGACACGCGTATC
Source organism: Protobothrops mucrosquamatus (assembly GCF_001527695.2). Classification (NCBI taxonomy): domain Eukaryota; kingdom Metazoa; phylum Chordata; class Lepidosauria; order Squamata; family Viperidae; genus Protobothrops; species Protobothrops mucrosquamatus. Next base: position 107,865 of record NW_015386856.1, on the reverse strand, counting down.
GTGGTCTGGCCAGGGCTTCTCGGCCCTCGGGTGCAGGACCCTAACCTGAGTCTCCAGCAGCCTCTTTAAAAGAGCCCCCCCGACCCTCGTCCCACCCCTCCATCCCTGCGGCCAGCACGCGCCTTCCCCTGATTCCTGCTCTTTCCTCCTTGAGTGCCCCCTTCTCTGGCCGCCCCCAGCAAGGGGGAGGCAGGCGGGGGCCTCACCCTCCTCTGTTCTTGCAGACTCCGGATGGGCGAGAGTCCTGCAAGCGCTTTGGCAGCCTCGACAGCAGCTCAGGTGGGTGGATGGGCGGCCTCTCTGCAGCCCACGACCGCTTTGTCTCTCAGAGCAAGAAGGGGGGACGCGTGGCTGGGCCGTTGCGCAAGGGGATAGGACCACCACACCCCAGGCCATGCTCAGCCAGCTTCCCGACGTCAGGTCTGGCGGCTCAGCCCCCCCCCCCTGCTGTTCCCCCTCCTCCTCAGCCTGCAGGTCCTGGTCCCGGCGAGAGGGGGGGGCTCCTGCAGGGTCCTCCTGCCTTTCGCGCTCCGCCTGTGGAGAGAGGACCACGTTCCCAGAAGGTGCCTGGCTGAAGAGCAGGTTGACTTCTCTTTCCTCCCCTCAGGGCGCCAGGAGCACGGTGGGACCCCGGAGCCCTTGATGACCCACGGCCCCTCTGCGGGCCAGGAGCTGGGGCTGTTTGGTGACGAGCGCAACCTCCAGCAGGCCCAACACAGCTTAGAAGCCGCGGTCCCGACATAACACGCCAGTCCTTGGAGACTGTACGGACACAGCCAGGCCAAGGGGATGATGGAGTGGGGTGTGAGGCCGCTGGCCCCCTTGATGGACCGTGGGGCTGTGGACCTGCTTGCAATGCACTGGGGCAGGTTGTGACAAATCGGAGGTGGAGCATTGGGGGTGAGGGGAACCGATGGGATGTGGGGTCTGTAAATAGCGGGTGGGTGGAGGACGGCCACGAAACTGTTTCCATTTGGCATCAGCCGTGGTCGCCACAGACCTGCCGGGCGTGGCCAACCAGCGGTGGGGCCCCCGTGCCTATCCCCCACCTTCCCTTGGGGCCCCAGCAGCACCTGCTGGTGAGGTGGGGCAACGTTTGGGCGCTGCCCTGCCAGGCAGAGTAGAGAAGGGTGAAGCCGAGTGGGGCGGGCTAGTGGCATTAGGCGTGGCAAAGCAGAGCTTGGGGGTTGGAATAATGGGGGGGATGGGGGGCTTCCAAGGGAGTCCCAGGATTGCGACTGTGGCCCCCACCAGCCCAGTCAGTGGTTCGCGGCCTGGCTGGTGGAGCTGCGGGGGCCATCTGGGAAGGGGGGGCAAGGGGCAATGCTGGCGCCCACCGGGGAGGCTGCCAGGCGCCCACAGGCCATCTCTCTAGGGAGGCTCGTTTTAACAGGACTGCCCACGCTCGGTTTTGGGAAGGTAGCGAGGGGGGGGCGCTGTGTCTTTTTCTCCAGCTACGAAGGCGGCTTCTCCTCCGAGGTCCCCCGTTAGAGCTTCTTGTTTTTAAACTAATTTTAGCATTTGCTTTTAATGAGCAGCTGGGGAGTGATCAGGCAGGGTTTCTGTGGCTAACTAACTTATAGGTGCTGGGCTGTGATCCATCTCTCCTCCCCCCCCCCCCGGGGGGGAGATCAAGACTGTAACTAGTGACATTTGTACAACCAAAGAAGTCTATTTTGTGGTTCAATGACAATAAAGTTTACTTTACCTTTTAGAGCCCTGGATCCTTCCTTGACCTAGCCGGCCCCCAGGGCTGCTCTCCCTCCCTCCCTCCCTCTGCAAGATTAGCAGCATCCCCCTCCCCAAATGAGGCCAACTGGAGGGGGACTGCCTTCCAGGAGGGATGGTGAAGAGCATCTGGGCTGCTTTAAGGTAACCCCCAAAAGGAATGAGACCCAAAGCAGTGGAGGGGTAGCCAGGGGGCAGAAACGCTGTGGGAGGGGGCTTAAGGGCCCGGTGTGGGCAGATGTAGAACAGGTGAGGAGGGCTTGTCATTGATCCCTCTGTGGGCGGAGACCCTGACGGAGGGGGGACCCCTCCCCCGCTTCCGCTTCCTCCCCTGTGGGCCTCTGGGAGGAGCACCTGGAGTGACTCCGTCCTCTTTGCTCTTGGCCTGCCCTTCTTCCTCAGAGCATCACGTGGGGCAGGAATGCTGGCCAGTACTGACCGCTTCCTCCCGTCCCAGCCAGCCGAAAGGCCACGTCGGGCTAGTGGTTAAGGCACCAGGCTAGAAAGCAGGAGACGACGGTGAGTTCTAATCCCAGCTTAGCCATAAAGACTGACCGGCTGACCTTGGGCCAGTCCCTCTCTCTTGGCCCACCCCACAGGGTTGTTGTTGTGGGGAAAAGAGGAGGGGGCTGTTAGATGTGTTCCTTGGGTTATTTGTAAAAAACATTAAAGGCAGGATACAAATAAGTTAAAAAATCAATAAAATAAGGCCTCGGGAGACTTGCAGCAGGATCCAAAGGAAACCGCTCCAGAGACCTGCCCGTCCCGTGGCGTATCTCACAGCCTGGTCCTCTGGGACTTCCCTCCAGGTACTAAGAACCTTAATATTTTTCCCGTCGGTCCTCCAAGCTAAGCCTAGCAAGTGGCCCTGTCTCTGTTTGGAAGATACAATTTCCAGTCCTGCCATCCCCCTTAAGCTGCTTCTCTTCCGGGCCTCCTGCAGGGGAGGGTGGCCTGGCCACTTCCTGGGGTTCGGACGCAGCCCCAAAGGACGAGCCTCGTTACTGGTGCCCGGTTGGCCATCAGTGCTGCTTATTTGGAAGTTCCCAAGACAGATACCGGCTGTCCCGCAGCTGCGCATAAGCACGTGTGTGTGCGCACACCGTGGTGTCCGTCTCTCTGACCTGAGAAATGGTTGTGACTGTTTTGCCTCTGGGGGGGGTTAGCCGGCTTGAGGGGTTTTCTGTCATCTGCACATGGATGGGCGAGGTGGTCATTCTGGCTGCCCCTTCAGCCCCGGGTCCTTAAGGAGAAGGCGGAGGAGGGGCCGGGCGCTTACTGGCACAGGCTCCTGTCCTTTCGGCCGGTGGAAACTGAAGTCTGCGGTTACTTGGTAAAATGTGTGACGGACCTTTTTTCTTTCCCTTGGCTTCAGCCAGACACTGGGGGGGGGCTTCCTCTCCCCCACCCCCATCCCGTCATATGCATTCTAGCCTTGCCCAGAGCCACGTTCCACATTTTCCCCCCCCTTAGTCTGTCCCAAGGACGAGGGCTAAATTAGGCCACCTGTTGCCTTACCAAGTTTTATCAAATTGGGCCACCGGCTTAAGCCGTGATAGGCTTCTCTTTGGCCATCCCATTGGACCCAAAGACAGGAGTCGTCCTTTGTTAAGGGGCCCGGAATGGAATGACTCGGATAAGGGGAGCGGCAGGCGGGCAGAGGCCTGGAGAAGCTGCCATCATCCAGGCATGGGGTGGCACAGGGACCTTCCTGGAGGGGAACTTGCAGAAGTGGGGGGCTGAGGAGAAAAGCTCAGAAGAGGCCATCTTGAGACTTTCCAAAGGAACAATTCTTTATTGGTGCTCACGGCTTCTTTGTGGTCTGCCAAGGTAACAGGAAGGCCGTCTGGGCTCCTCCCTCCCAGTCAGCGCACGGGGCTGGCAGGAGCCACTTGGGGAAGGGGGGTGGTCTTCTGAAGCCCGGCTTTCTGAAAAAGAGCCGAGGGTAGTCGGGAAGCCTCATCGGCTGCTGGGCACTGCCCATCCAGCCACCCTCCTGCCTGCCTCCCTGCTGTGGGTCACTGCAAGATAAGCACGCACCCCTCAGGGTGCTGTTGAACTGGGCACTGCCAGGCTGTGCCTACCGCCTGGCCCCGGACAGGAGGACTTGGATGGGGAGGAGGGTCTGCAGCAGGTCTTCAGGGGGGTGGTGGCGCTTGGTGACCACAAAGAGCCTGAACTTCTCGATCCGAGCAACTTGAAACTCAGTCTCTGCATATTCTGGTCCATCTGTTGGCCTCAGTAGGGAGCGATATCTGCCCAAGACGGAGGAGAAGGGATCCAACGGCCCGGCCATTCTGGGCAGAGTGGGGCCACCGGCTGAGAACAAGACGGTGCCCAGGGGAGGGCCTGGCTAGCAACTCGCGTTGCCCTCTCAGGTGGGCAATGCCCCGTTCTGCAGGTGGGGGTGAGGCAGAGCAATCAAACAGCCCCTCCCTTGGGACCACCTGTCTTTCCGAGTGTGGCTGTGGGTGAGGATGGCAGAACGCAAGCGGGGTGCTCTCCTTCATCCATTGGGGTGGCGAGGGGTCAGCCTGTCGGCCAAAGCCTCAAGGGATGCGGTGGGACGCTGGGGGCAGAGGAACTCCAAGGCTGGTGGGACGCTAACCCTCCCACCTCTCTGCCAGGGAGTTGGGGTTAGGGGTCCAGAAGTGCCTCGTGCGAACCCAGCTGGGGGGTGGGGGAGGAGTCACAGCAGTACAGAGCTGGGAAGATTCCAAAGAAAGGAAAGCTATTGGGGGGGGAGATCGAAAAGATCCCCCAGGAGAAAAGCACTTGCAGCTGACCTGCATGGGAGAGCCCTCTGCTCACAACAACGCTTTAAACAGGGAAGACCTGGGGCTGCCTTCTTACAACACACTAAGCTGGGTTAGAGCTGACCTTGGTTCGAATTTTCTGTTCCGTACCATGTAATGCCAACTCAGCCCAGCTGGTTCCCCTGTGACGTAAATCCAGTAAGTGGTCTGATTCTTTGGTTAATCCTTAAGACACTTATCTGCTGCTGACTGGGTTGTATGAATGCAGCCACCACGGAGCCCCTCCCTGGGCTTACTGGGCCAAATGGTTTTACTTGAAGTGTGATCGGTGGGGATGGTTGGATTTGTCTCTGACGCTCTTCCGAGGGCCACGGGCTCCCTTTTTGGAAATGGCCAGATCCACACAGCCCACAGGAATTGCATCTCGGCCTCTCTCAGGACAGCCTCAGCTCCTATCGGGGCCAGGAAGCCTCAGACCAGCGTCCACCGATGGAGACCCAGGAAACGGCCATGGCGGCCACGGCGGCGGCTGGGAGGACCCTGCGCCTCATCCCAGAACCTCAAGGTCTGTTTTCTGTATCCCATGGCTGGCGCGTGGCCCTGCTGCCTTTCCTTCAGATGACCTCCAGCCGCCCCATTCTTGGGTTCTCTGTGGGCACCCGAGAGGGCTCTGGCCCCTCAGAAGTTACCCTCGGCTGCTGGCGCATCGTTAAAGGGCTCACCTTTCATTCCCAAGGATTTTCTTGCTCAGCAGTGCCTGAGTGAGGCCTGTCTCTAGCCGTTCCAACTGCTTTTTCACCGTGTCAAACATGTCCAGTTCCATCATATCAAAGACCAGGGGCTTTCCATAGCTGGCCATGGGTGGAACAGAGCCCGGGGGGTGGAGGAGAGAAAGCGAGGGGGAGAGAGTTGTTCCCCCGTGGACGTCACCAGCCGGGAGGCCCCTGTGGTGCTCCTCGCCAGAACCCGGCTTCCCCTGCCCACCTGCGTCATTGTTTCTGGCACACCTGCCGCCCCTCCCACACCGCACCTGAATCGGTGCTCCTTTAGAGGGAAGGGGCCTCCTCCTCTCTGGCCGAGCCCTACCGGAGAGACCCCAGCAAGGCCAGGCGAATGGCTTCCACGGCCATGTCGGCAGGATTGGCAGTGTTCAGATAGTTGGTGTCACGGTAGCGCAGGAAAATGGCTGCCTGCCCAGAGGGGTCGATGACCAGGGGCCAGCTGTCCGGAGAGAAGGAGAGAGCTCGGGGCTGGGGCCAACCATCTCCCGCTGGAGCCCAGGCGGCTTCCTGGGGAGGGCTGCTGGGGAGGGGCCCTCCCGCCACTCACCGCCCATCGGCCTGCATTTTCCCACCCACGTCTTTCATCAGCACATCGTCCAGCTCCTGCACAAAGCACGTGAGGCCCGGAATCTCGGAAGGCGAACCTGCCAAGGCAGAACAGACAGGTAAGGGGCTGACCGGCAGTTGCCTTCCACACCACGAGGAAAGCCCGGCAGCGCAGCAGCGCCCTCTTCCTCGGGGCCCGCTCCCCAGTGCCTGCTCGGGTTGCAAAAGCTGAGCGGCTGTCTTTGTGGTGTCCAGCCGCACCTGGCAGGATGCTGGATCCGCTTCCTCAAAGAGGCGTCTTCCTCCTCCTCTCCCTTCCCAACTGGGCCAGGGCAAGGACGAGCCCCTCTTTCTTGTTTGGGGCAAAGTCACTTGTGCTCAAAAAGGGTCCTGGCTTGGGGGCAGCAGGGAGCTCCTTAGGGGAAGGCAGGAGCTGAGCCCCCGGCCCAGGAGCCTCTCTGGAGGAGCCGGGCAGGATGGCCTCGCCCCTTGCAACCACCGTCTGCCTCCTCACTGACCCTCCTGCATTTGCTCTCGCAGCTTCAGGCGGGCCAGGGACAGCTTCTCCTCGGCCTCCTCAGCAGCCAGGCGCAGCTTCTCCACCAGCTCTTCCGCATCGGCTATGGCCTGTCCCAGGAAACACCCCTGGCTAGAAAGGCCGGGCCTGGCCCAAGGGAGCCTTCCCTTGCCTGGCGAAGGAGTGAAACGGGGGTGAGCCCTCTGCCTCACTCAGCTCCCCTGGCGCTGCCCAGGTAATATATTATTTGATGTCCAGGTGCCCTGCCCATGGTTGGCACTTAATTGTTAGCTACTTACAGCTGTCCCCAATTGCAGGCGTTCCCCCTCCCCCAAGAGAGAAATAGCCACAGCAATCCAGTACTTCCTCTGAATTCTTGAGGGGGCCTCCTTTCACAGCCCCTGCAGATGGGCCGGGTGGCACCTGGCCACCTGGCACCCCATCACCCAGCTCCTAGCTGGCCTACACTGCAGGGAGAATCTCACCGTGCCCTGGCAGAGAGCTCAGAGCACCACAGCCTGGCAATTGGCAGCACACAAGCATCCCTGAACGGCCCGTGGAGGGCACCCGGGAAGGGGAGCGGTGCTCACGTGCAGCGTCATCTCTGCGTTCCCCATCTGCTTCCGCTGGCACTTGTCGTGCTCCGTTATCCGTCGGTTGAGCTCTGCGTAGGCCTGCTGCAGCTGCAAAGAAGGGAGGCCGTGTGCCTGGGAAAGTTCAAGTGGACGGAGCCATCCCACTGGGGGTCACTGACAAGGCCACAGGGAGGCCAAAGCCCCCAGGCCAAGAACTACGTGCGGAGAGCTCCGGGGTGGCGGACCAGAGAGGCTCCCAGGGCCGGAGGCGGCACTGGACCTCACCTCCCTGCTGCATCTCTCGTGCTCCTTGGCCAGCTGCTCCACGGCTTCGGTGGTCCTGTGGGGACCAAGAGGCGTCAGGGGCCCCTTCGAGACGCTAGTGGGGAGCATGTTTCACACACACACACACACACACAGAGTCATCCTGCTTCTCCGAAGGGCCAGGTCCTTGGAGTGGGACTTTGTGACCCCTCCTGTCCTGAAGATCCAGGCTCCCTCAAGGCTTCTTTGAGTGACGCTGTCGCCTCCCCCCCCCTTATAAGAAAGAGGGTCTACACCGTCTCTGCGTTTACCTCCGTGCCATTTGGTATGTCCAAACACAGCAAAAGTTGTTCACAATAAAAGCAGCACAATAGATAAAACACTGCATTAAAACAATATAGAAATAGTTGATTAAAAAGAGAGGGAAGGGAAGAGAGCCCAAACGAGAGAAGGAGAAACAGAGAGTGGAGAGAGAGCAGTGATTCTTCTGCCATTTATCCTGAGCTGACGGAGTTTCCACAGACCCCTCTGAATGGCGCTTGGGGGCGGGGGAGGGGGAAGAGGGCGCTGGAGGAGACTCCAGGCTGCTGGGGCAATTGGCCTGTTCTCAGTGAGCAGCCAGGTCTCCGAGGGGGAAGCCATCCTGGGGCCAGGGAGCTTCAGGCTTGCCCAGCACAACTCAACTAACCAAGGAGAGATTGAACCTAGGAGAAACATCCTAACAGTGAGAACAATTAACCAGTGGAACAGCTGGCCTCCAGAAGTTGTGGGTGCTCCATCACTGGTAGTTTTTAAGAAGAGATTGGACAAACATTTGTCTAAAATGGTGTAGGGTTTCCTGCCTGGGTAGGGGGTTGGACTAGAAGACCTCCAAGGTCCCTTCCAACTCTGTCTAATGCGTGGTTGCCGTGCTTTGCGGGTGGGTGTAACGTTCCAAGGCCATCCCTCCCCAAGGAACCATCTCACAGGCCTGGCCCAGGAGAACGCTGTACCTCAGCATCCTTATACACACACCTCTTCTGAAGCTAGGAGCAGGGGGCGCTGTCACTCCTTGGCGAGAGACAGCCCTACACAATTCGCATCTGTAGTGTGCAGAGCGCAGTTCAACAGGTCCAATTTGAAGGAGGAAGAAGAGACGGGAGACCCTGCTTCATCAGGCCTTGGGGTGTGTGTGTGTGTCTGTGTCTGTGTCTGTGTGTGTAAGCGGAAAAAGACCGGCACAGAGGCTCTCGGGAGGGGCCAGGGCTAAAAACCCCTCCCAGCCACACTCACCTAAAGAACAGCTTCTTCAGGTCCTGAGGGATTTGGCCTGGGGGGCTTCCAGGACCTGATGCCCTTCCGTCATCCTTGCACTGCTTGGGCCCAAGAGTGGTCAGCCAGCTTGCAGCACCACCACCCCCCACTGCTCCACCAGGCCAACTGCAGAGCAATTCTGGAGGGACACCTGGGCTTTGCGGGCAGCAGCTGTGGCGATGGCCATGGGAGACACAGACCTGCTCCATGAGGGCAGCAAGGTCATCCCCGAAGAGCCCCCAGATGCCGGTCCCTCACAAGCGCTGCAGTGGGGGGAGGGGGACGGAGAGGGGAGGAAGGGACTCACTGGCGCATTTCAGCTTCCTTGTGCCTCTGCTTCTGCTGGACTCTCCGCTGCTGTTCAGCCTCCATCTTTTGAAGCATGGTGTCCGTCAGAGTGATGTCCCAGGCATTCAGGATGGCCACCACACTGTCCAGAGAAGCAATCTTGAGAGGAATAGCAGAAGGCCATGGCCTGAGATGCTCACCAGCAAGAATAGTATTCTTGACTACTAAGGACGACCAGGGCCATTCCCTCTGGGGAGCAGAGGGCCTTTGCTATGCCCAAGGCTTGGCACTGTCAAGCAGAGCCTCCGGGGAGCCTCCCATCCACACACCCAGCCACTCGCCCATCTGGGGTGCATACAGTCCAGGTCCTTGGCCCATTGAAAGCCTCCCCCCCTGCCTTGGGGACTTCCATCTGCCTTCTCTGAGCCTGGAGTCAAGGGTTAGGGTCAGGGGTTCATAGCCACTATGGGAAACGGGGACCTGGTCCAACTGACCAGACCTGGACTCACTGCAGGAGTGAAGCTGACTGAATACAGGTGAGAGTCTTGGTTGGGACCTGCCTTGTGGCAGCAACAGTGACCAGGAAGACGTATTGGTCTGCTCTTATTGCATCTACGGACGGGCCGGCAGGTCCTAGGGCAGGGGTGTCAAACTCGCAATGTCACTTGACGTATGGTGACTTTTTTCCATTGCTGGCAATGGGCACAGTTTCAGCGGGCCGGCAGTTTGACACCCCTGTCCTAAGGAGTTGCTGAGGGGCTTAGACCCCTCTTCTTTTCTGCAGGAGTCTGAGCTGACCAGTCCTGAGGAAGTGGGCAGAATCCTTGTCTCCTCCACGAGTTTGGCCACCTGCGTACTGCACGCAGGGCCCTTCCTGGCTGGCCAGGTTTCCCTGGGAGGTGGCATGTGATTAGGACTCAGTTGTAGAACCAAGATGGCATTTGTTGCCCTGGTGGATGACTTTTGAAGGGCTCGTGTGTGTGCGTTTGTATGCGTGCGTGCGTGCGTGTGCGCGTGTGCGCGCGCGCTTGCTCTCCTGGATGTCTGGGCAGCTTTTGATACCATCAACCGGGTGATCCTCCGGGATCCTCCCGAGGGCTCAGGAGTGGGGGGGGCACCCTGCTTTGGAGCGGCTCTTCTCCTTCCTCCCTGACCAGATCCAGTCAGTGTTGTCCCTGGCCCCAGCCTGTCCCGTGGGGTGGGGGGTCTCAGGGTTCTGGTCTTTCCCTTCTCCTGCTGCTCATGAGGAAGCAGCCCTGCCCCTTCTCATCCTTCACACCTGGGGAAGGGTGATTTAACCAGACTCCTGAGGAAAGTGTGTCTGTTGGAAACACCCATTTGTTTTGATGCACACCTCCCCGGCTTTTGTAAACAGGGCCTTGTGAATCTTGGATCTTGTTTCTTAGCTGTGGACTTTGGACTTCATTTGTGGATATTGCACTTGGCTCTCTGACTTCGGACTCTTGGATCCTGCTTTGGTTTTTGGAACCCTGGACTTGTGTTGTGGACTTGGTACTTTGGGTGTGGTGACTTCCCTCACCGCCTCGTGGGTTGGCTAGGAACCGGGAACTGGGCGATTCGGACTGAGGGAAAGCCGAGGGCTGGGGCAGAGCTTCACCAGCACCCTTGGTGGGTCGTTTGGCACTGTGTTAAGTGTGCCATAACCTCTTCCTTGCCAGCGTGTCTTGGGTCGGAACACAAAGTGAGCCCAGCAAATGTAAGCGCAGGGGAGGGAGAGATGGTGCGACACTTGGCTCTGGATACGCGAGGCAGGCGGCACGGGTGCAGTTAAGCTGGCAGACCCATCTACAGCATTCAGTGAAAGTTTTAAGTTGGCCAAGGGGCGGGCAGGGGGGCTGTTGACAGCCGTGGCAGGCCTATCAAAATTGCACCTTGTAGCGTAAAAGGAGTGAATGGCAAAGAGCATGAATTATTAACAAAGAGAATGGAATGAATGAAAAACAACCGCCTGGAATGAAGAGATCGGGGAAAGACCAATAGATCTGGACGAAGGTTCAAAATCTCAGGGACCGGTTTGGACAAAACTCAACAGCACTTTTTCGTACGGCTGCTGATAAAAACAGGATCGCCAACATGATCACCAACGTCTGATAACGGATATGGCAGAAGAAGAAGAAGAAGGAGGAGGAGGAGGAGGAGGAGGAGGAGGAGGAGGAGGTGGTGACCAGATCACTGGAACCAGTGAAGGTAGGGCTGGAAGAATGGCGCTCGACCCTCTCTCCAAAGGCGTGAACTGGCAACGGGGTGCAAGTGCAAGGGGGAGCCCCCTCCTCTGAGGGGAGGAGAGCAGCGGTGCCTGAGACGCTCAGCAGTCCTGGAGGAACCAGGCAGGGGAGCTGTGGGGGGTCTGCTGCCTAACCCGAAGGGCTGAGTGGGGAGCAAGCAAAGAGGGAGCGGAGACCTGAGAATGAGGCAGAAATGAGGAAGTGAGCGGGGGCTCTTTTTCCACAGTGCCCCCCGCCCCATGTACAGGTAAGTCCTCCGATTACGGTGGCAATGGGGACCCTGAACTCTGTTGCTAAGTGATGTGCTCCTGAAGTGTGACAGCATGTGACCGCCTCACACAGCGAGGGCAATTGAGGCAGCCGTGCCAGTTGTTAAGTGATCGCAACTCCCAGCTTCCCATCAGCTTCGCCTCTCGGGAGCCTGAGGGAAACTTTGGCAATTGCGATTATTCTGAGGCTGTGATGGCCATAAATCTCCTCGTGGTCCCTTTAAAGAGGCACCGAATAAACAGTGCGACCCAAGGACCCACCTGTATAAAATTCCCTCCTCAGAGAGCTTGGTGGCCAGCATCATTTTGGCCCCAGGTAAAAAAAAACCTCCTTTCCCCCCCCCCCAGGCTTTTAAACTAGCTTTTAATTCATGTTGTTTTAGTTTTCGAATGAGCGCCTTGCTGTTACCTGGTTTGCAATAAATGTTAGATAGTATGGGGCAATGAAGCATATTATTATTATGTTAAATTTAATTTGATAAATTTATTTGTCTCCCATCTCATGGTCTGAGGCGATTCTGAGTGGCTACAGATTTGAAAATTAATATTTCAAAAATCATAACAATAGTATTTGACAGGGAATATAAAATTTGGTTTTTTAAATTTAATTTAAATATATATATAAGCTGTCGATGCAAGCAGTATGCAACAATAAAAAGAAGAAAAAAATCCAAGAAAGAAAGAAATTGAAACAAAAGAAGAAAATAAAAGGAGAATCATAAAAACCAACCCAAGCATGCAAAAAGCAACCTACGAGGCACCCTGAAGCCTGGGGGATAGCAGCAATGTGCTCTCCTATCGCGAAACAGACCGGGGCCTTCACAGGGGGGCTGGGGGGCCAAAGAAAAGGCCCCAGCAGACACAGCGCTTCAGAGGGGACCCAACATAAAGGACACGTCAGCGGAACAAATTACATAGCAAACACTAAATCTGATTACTTGGGGGAAGGTTTATTGGAGACGGGGAATTTGAGGATGGGTACATGCCAGCGGTGGGTGGCGTGCTGAGCGCTTCTGCCCACCTTGCTCTAGGTGTGATAGGAGGGACACGAAGACGTTGAGAGGTGGGCACCGCTACTCCTCCAGCAACCACCTTCAGTGCGGTGCTTCCTCCCTGAGGCCCCGGGGCCACTGGCAGAGCCTCAGGCCTCTAGGGGGGCCAGGAGGGTGGGAGGGGGCAGATCTCAACTCGGGTGGAGGGGGGCTAGATGTTCCAAAGGGCCAGGGCCACTGCAGAGAAGGGTCTTCTCCTGGAGCCCACCAGCCCAAACACCTTGGCTGATGGGACCCGCAGCAGCAGACCTCCTCTGCCGGCACGGGGGTGGGGCAGGCCTGTCCCATCGGGGTGAGATGGTCCCTCAAGTAACCCAGGCCCTGCTGGGCTTTAAAGGCGATCACCCACACTTTCCCTTTGCTTTGGCTTCCTACTTTTTATGCTTGGCATAAGGCTGCTTCCTTTGCAAGGAACAGCTAACGGGGCCTTTTCCTGCAAGGTAGCTTCAGTCAGCCACAGCTGAGGGGGAGGAGGGGGGCAGGCATACCTGCTCCGGTGTGTTGCCATCATCAGCATAGAGTCGAGGGTCAGCTCCGTGCTGGAGAAGCAGCTCCACTGCTGCCAAGTGTCCCCCAAAGGCTGCTCGGTACAAAGGAGTCCGGTTAAAGGCACCCTAAGAAGAAAGGAAGAAGAAAGGAAGAGAAAGAAAGGAAGGAAGAAAGGAAGAGAAAGAAAGAAAGAAAGAAAGAAAGAAAGAAAGAAAGAAAGAAAGAAAGAAAGAAAGAAAGAAAAAGAAAGAAAGAAAGAGAAGAAAAAAAGAAAGAGAAGAAAAAAAGAAAGAGAAAGAAAGAAGGAAGGAAGGAAGGAAGGAAGGAAGGAAGGAAGGAAGGAAGGAAGGAAGAGAAAGAAGGAAGGAAGAGAAAGGAAGGAAGGAAGGAAGGAAGATAAAGAGAAGGAAGGAAGGAAGGAAGAGAAAGAGAAGGAAGGAAGGAAGGAAGGGGTTGTGCCAGTCACATCACTTGTTAGGTGAACTGCACTGGGTGAGCGGAGGTAGTACCAAAGGGGGCATCCTGAGGCTATCTGGGAGTCAAGTCAGGTAGGATTTAAAGCCATCCTCTTGAGCTATGCCTGGGAAATCTCCATTGTCAAACAAAACTGTTGCCATGAAGCTGAAGCCCTCGCAACAGGTGGGCTATTAATGCATTTGCCCAAGCTCAGCATCTGGTCAGTCAGAATGCCTGGCTTGTCAGAGACTGTTTTGGGGAGAGGTTTCAGGCCAGGCTTCCTCCGAGAGAAGGCCGGAGTTCCTCCTGGGCCCACCCAAAGGCTCCCTTCCTTCCCGCTCGCTCCACGGGATAAATCAGAGGCTGGAAGTTGAGGACCGTAAGGAAGGCATGTAGGAATGCGTATCGAGGCCTGCTGTGGCTAGTTTGGTCATCTCTTCCCAGCATCATCCAGTTAGATTAGGCAGGATCTTACTTGGAGTAGTTTGTGTGTGTGTGCGTGTGTCTGTGTGCGCGCGCACATTAGAATCCAAAATGCAAGGACTGCCCAGGACCAGCCGCACAGCACAGATCTGCTTTGTTTGTGATGCCGCTTGTCCTGGTGGGACACCCCGGAGGCGCCAGGGAGGCTCTATTTATTTCGAGTAACCGCTGCCAGGGGCTCTGGGTCCTAATGGCTCCTGGCAGGCACAAACACCCCCAAGTTCACACCATCGTTCCTTACGTCTGATGTCCTCTCCTAAACCAGGCTCTTCCCAAAAGCAGCCTCCCCTCCCACCCCACCCCCACAGCCGAGGGCCCTCTCTGGCACTGAGGCCACAGAGCACCAGTGGAGACGGAGGCTTGACCCCCAGGGGGGCTGCACCCACACCACCCCGGGCATACCTCCCTCACCGTCTTCTCACCCTGCTGTTGGGATTGCCTCCGTTTTCTATCAGCATCCGGATGGCTTCGGGATGGCCCCCTCCAGAGGCCTCGGAGAGGGGGGTGTTGCCGTTGGCGTCCGTGCAGTCCACCATGTTGAGGAGATGCTGGAGCCGGACAACCTTCCCCTTCTCATCTATTCCCACACTGTTCTTGGTGTCCAGATCCGCCACCTTGAAAGAGCGAGTGGGTGGTTTGTCCAAGAAGAGAGGACTGACCACTCTGCATGAGGTAAGAGAAGGCGAGGCGAGTCTGGGGCCTGGTTGATGTGTGCTGCTCCCCATCTCCCACCCACCCCCTTCTAATCTTCTCGCTAGTGTTTATGGAAATGCCCCGTCATGAAACGGGTCCAAAGCTGTTGCGTTGGGAAGGCTCCCTCCCCACCTCCCTCCCCAAGGATGCCCAGGGCTCCCTGACGCTCCAGGCCAGCAGGGCAAGCCAGCCCCCTCCCACAGTGGCCGGGTGACAGCTGTCTTACGAAGGAAGCTCCACCTAGGAGGGATGAGGCTCAGAAGACGAGGCAAGCTTTTTCTTAATATTCAAAACAGTGTTCAGATTCCAAATATCCAAGTTAACGACCTCATTTGGCTGACAGAGACTGACATGGGACCTAACCATCCTGCGATTCCATAAAACTATAACTAGGCTTTGTCAGGAGTTCCACGTAAACCAGAATAGGTCTTCTACGCTAGAATATATGGTTAAGTCTGGAATTTTATAATGTGCAATTAGTAAGATATTGAAGATGCTTCAATCTCTGGTTGAGCGATTTGGGGAGAAGGCAGAAGATAGATTCCCTCCTCCCTCCAGCCCTCTCTCTGGCCAGGCCAAGCATCATTCCAGTTTATGCCCTGTGGCTCTGGCTGAGGAAAGCACCCCCCCACACACACACATGAATCCAGGGTTCTGCCTTGTAGTAACAGAATAACATTTGAATGCCCCTTTTGCGTTGTGAAAAAGGCCCATTGGGTACTTCAGAACGTCTCTCAGAGGCCCCTGGGACATATTCCAAGGCCACACAGCTTGAAAATGCAACAAAAACAGGCAAGGGGCATCTCCCCTTCCAACCTGGTGCCTGTTGGGGTGCAGAGCCGGAAAGAGGAACCGCAAGCTCATTTTTACCTCTTTCAGAACGGCCTTCATCTCCTCCACATCTCCTTCAAAAGCTGCCTCCAGCATCCGTTTTCTCCGCTGCTGCTCCTCTCTTTGCTGCTTCTTTTCTTCCTCTTCTTTCTTTCGCGCCCGCTCAGCTTCCTCCTGCTCTCTCTTCACTAGAGCGACAAAAGCCTGCAACATAGACAGCCCGGCAAAGAGAGACTCCTGGTGGTCCCTTCGGAGCCAGGATCCGGGGCTGCCAGCCAGGCCCAGACGGGAAGAGGGAGCGCTCTTCTCTTTGTTGACTGGACACACCCAGCTCCTGCAACCCTTCATCCTACGGTTTCGCCTCCAGCCCCTCAGTCCTCTTTGTTGCTCTTCCCTGCCCTCTTTCCAGAGTCTCAGCATCTTTTTTGTATCATGGCAGCCAGAACTGGATGCAAGATTCCAAGTCTGGTCTCACCAATGCGGCATAAAGCAGTGCTATCCCTTTTCGTGATTTCGATGCTATCCTTCTGTTGATGCAGCCTAGGACCACATTGAAGTTTTTTGGGGCAGCTGCAGTACACCACTGGCTCACACTTAAACGGTGATCTACTGGGATGCCTAGATCCCTCTTAACAGTTGCGCCTGCTGAGCCAAGTGCCGCCCATTCTATATCTGTGCATTTGGTTTTTCTTGCCTTAGTGTAAAACTTTACTTTTCTCACCACTGAATTGCATCTCGTTGGACAGAACCCAGGATTCAATACAATTAGCCATCCTAGCCCACAAGGGTGACTGGGGTTCAGCCATCTGCCTGCCAGCATTTGCACAGAACGGGCTCCCCTGCTTTGCCAGGGCCCTCCTGCCCCTCACCTCCTTTTGGAGGCGATCCATTAATTCTTCATACTCCCGTTGCTGCTTCAGTCTTCGCTTTCTCTCCCGGCAGGCCAGGATCCGACGGAAGGCACACTGCAACGTGAGCGCGGCTTCTGCCTCGTGACTCAGGCCTGGGGACAGAAAGGAGAGGCCCAGGGCATTAAGTGAGATTCCCAGGGCCCCGCTGATCCTCCTCTCTGCTACAAAAGACTGGGGAGGGGGGACTGACTTCAGGGAAAAACCAGCGTCAGCCAGCTTAAGTTCCAAAGAGCCCAGCAGAGGCTGAACTGGGCCCTCGAAAGTTTCAGAGGGTCTTCACTGGGGGATTTAGGGGCTCCTGAAAAAGCTCTCTTTAAGTTGCCCAAAGTCAAGCCCCCCATTTATGGCGTTCAGAGATCCACGTCCATGCGGTCTTAGCTGATGCTGGCTTGTGGGTCCTCCCTCGTCTCAAATACAGCCTGGCAAGGGGATGGCTTGGGCCTTGGCCAACTGGATCCAGGGTCATCTGGATGGATTCTGCCAGCTGGGACATAACATGTGGCCTCTGTATTGCTCTCTGTATTGCTCTGCGCCAGGTAAAGGGCATCAATGCTGGCCTTTTAGATGTCTTTTCTTTTTTTAAACCCTCTTTTCCAGCCAGTGATTTTCAGAAACATTGCCATGTTCAGGGCCTCTCCTCTGCACTCTTTCAGTTCCCCAGTAGCCTTCTTGTACTGTGGTGTCCAGAACTGGACACAGCATTCCCGAGCACGTCTGTCTATGGGAGGGATCTAGGTGTTCTGGAGGATGAGCCAGCTGTGTGCTGCAGCTGCCAAAAAGGCCAAGGCAGTCCTGGGCTGCATCAACAAAGGGACAGCATCAAGATTATGAGAAATAATAATGCCGCTTTATACTGCAGCAGTGAGGCCACAACTGGAATGCTGCATCCAGTCCTGGTTGCTGCAATAAAAAAAAGATGCTGAGGTCCTGGGGCTACGTTCAGCTGCCCCCCCCGGCTCGGGAAAACACCCAGGTTTTTAGGGCCTTGTGAAAGGCTAAGCGGGTTGGGGCCATTTTGATCGATCTCCAAATGGTGGACGTTCCACAGAACAGGGGCCACTCTGAAAGTGCTCATCTTCTGGTTCCCACCAGCTGTCACTCTTTGGCTGACGGGATCTGCAGCATGCCCACTCAGCTCAATCTAGATGGACGGGTAGAGACTCTTGGGGAAAGGGGATCCCTCAGGTGCCCCAGAGGGTGGGTTGGACCAGAAGACCCTCCTCCAACCCCACGGTTCCTTCAAACATCATGGCCTTGATAGGCATTGATAGGCATTGACGATGGGCCTTGATAGACTTGTCCTCCAGACCTTAGTTCAACCTCAAGCCATCTCCACTAGTGGCCTTCAGTGGGTCTCTCTTGTGGGAAAGACTTCCACAGATCCATTCTACGCTGCATGAAGAAGGGTCTTCTTCTTCTTCTTCATTGGATAACGCTTGTTTCTAGCCTTTGGGGAGAGGAACAAAAACTCTGTGGTCTCTCTTGACCACCTCTCACCCTAAAGGCTCTTAAGACAAGACCAAGGCAGCCCTTCCCCCTTCCTTCTCCGGGGCCAGATATGCTCTTCTACATCCATCCTCACTAGCTTCTCTGGAGCCGGCCACCCTCTATTTTCGGACTTCCTTTTTAAAATTGGGGTCACTGTGGCCACCCTCTACTTCTCTGGCATTCAGCAAAGTTTCAGGGATACTTTAATTGGTTGGTTGATTGATGGATTGATTGAGTGATTTGATTTGATTTATATAGCTGCCCAAAATTTACATAGCGGCTCACAGTTCAGAACATTATTTTTAAAACATTTTATTTATTTATTTAATTTATATGGGTCTAGAATCAGTGACTCTAGGCAGCTTACAAACAACAAAATACCCCATATAAAAAAAGTAAACACTAACCCCCACACACACTCCTGGTGACAACATGCAATCAAACAAGCCAATTGAGGGGCTCCATCCCACCACTTGGGGTTCCCCAGGCCCATTGGCAGAACCAGCCCTTGTGAGAAAATGTCAAAGTGGGGGCCAGTCTACTCTCCACGGGGAAGATATTCCAAAGTGGGGGAGCCACCAAGGAGAAGATCCTTCTTCTGGGTCCTCAGGAGGGGGGACCGGCCACACTCCCTGCCTCCCTGTTCTGGTGGGTTGGGCCTGGGGATGGAACTGGGAAGGGCTGGTCCTTCAGCTAACCTACTTGCAAGCCATGTAGGGTTTTAAAGGCGACAACCAGCACTTTGAATTGCATCTGGAAAAAAATCAGCAGCCAGTGCAGCTCCTGCAGGCCGGTGATATATTCTGGTGTCCGAAGGGAAGATGTTGTTCCACAGAGTAGGGGCCACTGCAGAAAAAGCGCCCCTTCTGGTCCCTGCCAGCCGATGTTCTTTGACTGACGGGATCTGCAGCAGATCCATTCTGTTTGACCAGGTTGGACAGGCAGAGATTTTTTGGGGGGGGGAAGGTGATCCCTCGGGTACCCCTGAGGTACCCAAGCCATGCAGGGCTTTATAGGAAGCCACCAGCACCTTGAATTACACCCAGAAACACACCAGTAACCACTGCAGCCCACGCAGGAGTGGTGTTACGTGTGCCGTGCATCTGGCACCGGTGACTGCCTGCGTGGCTGCCTTCTGGGGTCCCCATGTAGAGTGCGTTACAGTAGTCTAGTCTGGAGTTTACAAGGACGTGAGTTACTGTGAGATTTTTTTTATTTGGCAGGAGCTCGGCCATTTCCATTCCCATTTAAAGGCAGGGCAAGTGCCAGGGCAAGACCCCGTGCCCACCTACCTACCTACCTACCCGTGGGATGGCTGCTGGGAGACTCCTGGCGGTGGGAAGGGTCATCTGCTGGGGCTGCCTCTTCCCCGTCTGTTTGGGGGCCTGAAAAGGTCACAGGGAGAAAGTTCAAATGTAAACCAGACGCCACCCACAATCCTCAGAAGTCCCCATTTTCTAGACTAGGGTGACCTGAAGAGCTGAGCGAGGCCGGCTGCCAAGGCTCAGTCCAGGGGGACGGAAGCCCCCGCAAAGTCCCCGGGCGCCTCATAGCTTGGCCTCTGTGGAAGGCTTCTCCCGTCTCTCGCACCTCCCAAAACCCCCCTTTCTTCCTTGCTTTGCATGGCCACATTTTAAGAATCACAACAATACAAAGTCTGGTGAAAGAAAGGATATGCCCGGCGACTGGGCCGGCGATTCCTGGAAGGAAATTTCAAGGAAAAGAGGAAGAGGAGGGCAAGTACCACTTCCCATTTGTATTTGTTTGTTTTTTTGTTTAACTTCAGTGGTTACCCGGTTGCTAAATGGAACTTTAGGCTGCTAACAAAAATTAAATAAATAACATAAATAAAATAAAACCACACAAATAACAAAAATAGCAAAATAGTTTCTTTCACGATGGAAGGACAAGAGTTTGGTCTGGTCGGGAGGTGGCCAGCAAGAGCAGGTAGACCTTCACTTACGACGATTCAGTTAGTGACTGTTCGGAGTTACAATGGCGCTGAACAAAGTGATTCATGACTGTTTTTCACATTATGGCTCCAGCAGCATTCCCCCCCCCCGTGGTCACGTGATCAAAATTCAGACGCTTGGCAACTGAAGCGTATTTATGACGGTCGCAGTGTCCCGGGATCACGCGCTGTGCTGTGGCTCCCGGCTTGGAGCCGGCCTCCGGGCTGGATGAAGGAGAGCGGCCTTGTTGCCGAACTCCTTTTCAAAGCCCAGATACCCTCGGCTAATCCAGCTCGAAGCCCAGGCACCGAGACCCTCTCTCAGGGGTCAAGTGCCCTCCCCAACTAAGATGCCCGTTCAACTGCCGCCCGCCAGTTCCCCCAGCACAGAATCTCTCAACCTCACTGGAGCCGCTGGGCTGCTCCTGCCTTCACCCCAAATGAGCACAGGGGCAACTGACTCCCCCTCCCCCCCCCAAGATTCTGCTACCAACGCCTGGGCGAAAGTCACGCTTTCTTACCCCTACCCCCTTCTACTTTCCCCTCAGCCCCTTCTACAGCTCTTGGTCACCCCTTGCGGGCCTTCTGGCTGCCCCTTCTTTGGGGAGCCTGCCCAGAGCACCCCCTCCCCACGCCCTGCCCCTCTGCTACCTGGCTTCCCAGGGGCTGCTCCGGACGGCTTGGCTGGAAGCGTCGGCTTGGCTCCCTTTTTCACCAGGCTCCTCCCGGCGGCTTTCTTGGAAGTCATGCTCCTAAACTGGGGGGGGGGATAATAAAAGTGGGGAGGGGGCATGGTGAGGAGATGCCCAATTGAGAAAGCCATTGCCACCACGCATTCTGAGGTAGATGGTCATGTTATTCACCAATGCACCAGAGGGCAGGACAAGAAACAATGGTTGGAAACTGACCAAAGAGAGAAGCAACCTGGAATTGAGGAGAAAGTTCCTGACAGTGAGGACAATCAACCAGTGGAACAGCTGGCCTCCAGAAGCTGTGGGCGCTCCATCACTGGAGATTTTTAAGAAGAGGCTAGACAGTCACTTGTCTGAGATGGTATAGGTTCTCCTGCTTAAGCGGGGCTGGGGGGCTGGACTAGAAGACCTCAAAGGTCCCTTCCAGCTTTATTCTATTCTATTCTATTCTATTCTATTCTTTCACTGAGTTCCGGGATGAAACGGTTGTGGGTGACAAATGGGCGGAGCCATCGGGGGGGGCGGAGTTAGGCGCTGCGATCCTTCTGCCCTGGGAGTTCAAAGCAGCGGACTTTGGTCGGCCTCTCTCCCCGGCCATCCTCCCCACAGAGCGGAGGGAAAGGAGGACGGGGGTGGTGCAGCCTTCGGCGCCTGCTCCTCCGGCCGGATCCTCCAGGACCTCCCCCTGATCCCGGCCCTGCTCTGCCCCGGCTCTGCCCTTTTGGACTCCGACGCTCGGAGCGGCACAGGCACCTGCCAAGGCCTGGCTGGACTCCAGCAGAGCGAAGTGGGCGGCTTAGCTGATCGCCCGCCCCAACCTGGCAAGCCCCCTCCCCTGCCACAACCAGAGGCCGGCGGCGCCCCCCCCCCTCCGCAAGGCAGCGGGCCGCTTCCCCGGGGCGCCTCGCTCCGTCCGGCCGTTCGTTGGGGGGGGAGCCGCGGAAGGCTCCCCGGGCATGCCCAGCTGGCTGGCCGCCCTGGCGCTCTCCCACGGGCGAGACCCTCCGCCCGACGCGGCGGCGGCCTCCGATCCGCGGCTCAAAAGCGCGGGGGCTCCGCTCGGGGAACACCCACCCGGGAAGCCTCCCTGCCGGCCAGGCTCGCGCGCGCGCCTCTGCTCGTCGCCCGGCAACCAGCGCGCCCTCTCCGCGCAGGCGGGGCTGGGCGCGCTGGCCGGCGGCGGTCCCGGTGGCCCTGCAGGCGGGGAGGGGCGAGCTCCCGCTCTCGGCTCAGCCTCCGCCTGCCCCGGTTCCGGCGGCCAGAAGGCAGGTCGGAGAAGCCCGCCGGGAGGGAAGGCCAGAGAAGCGGGACAGGGTGGGAAAGACGGCTGAGCCCTCCGGGGACATCCCCCCCCCTCCGCGCGCCGCCGCCGCCGCCGGGGCCCTTCGTCCCCGAGGCCGCCCATCGCCCGACTGGGAAAAAGCGCACTTAGCAGGAGTAGTTCCCCCGGCCCCGCTGTGGAAAGCCCATTCAGACCCTGGCCAGGAGAGCGGGGCACAGGGGGCTGCCTACCCCATGGGGGCTGGGCCATCCCCGGGACGACATTGCAGTTCTCTGTTGCCTGGGCTCCAAGCCACCCCTCCCCCAACAAAGGGGCTAAAGATTTGGGGGGGGGGTTCCTCCTTTCCCCTCTCTCAGTCTTCTAGTCCAACCCCCTGCTCAAGCAGGAGAACCTCCTATACCACCCAGCCTCTTCTTAACAAGCTCCAGTGATGGAGCAACCACAAGCTCTGAAGGCGACTTCTTTTCCCTCTGGTTGATTGTTCTCTCTGTTAGGAAGTTCTAGGTTGCTTCTCTCCTTGATGAGTTTCCACCCATTATTTCTTGTCCAGCCTTCTTGTGTTCTGGAAAATGAGTTGACCTCCTCTTCTTTCATGGCAGCCCCTCAAATACTGCAATACTACAGTACCATAATGTCTCCCTCTTTTCTCTAGACTGGCCATACCTAAATCCTGCAATCATTCTTCATATGTCTTAGTCTCCAGGCCCTTAATCATCTTAGTTATTCCTTTCTGCACTTTTTCAAAGTCTCAACATCTTTTTTGTCAGGTGGTGACCAAAACTGGATGCAGTATTCTAGATGTGGTCTTACTAAGGTTTTATAAAGTACTAATACTTCACGTGATTTTTATTCTATGCCTCTTTTATACAACCAAGGAATATATTAGCTTTTATGGCTGCTGCCGCACATCACTAGCTCATGTTTAAGTGATCATCCACTAGGGCTCCAAGGTCCCTCTCACAGTTACTGTTTTTGAGCCAGTTTTCACCTAATCTGTACTTGTAGATTTGGTTTTCCTGCCTAAGTGTAGAGCCTTGTTTTTCTTCCCATTAAATTTCATTTTGTTGGATAGGGCCCATTGTTCAGGTCTGTCAAGATCTTTTTGGATCCTGAGCTTGTCTTCTGGGGTGTTGGCTATTCCTTCCAGTTTAGTGTCATCTGCAAATTTGATGAGTTCCCCTTCTATTTCCTCATTTAAGTCACTTATGAAGATATTGGAGAGTAAGATGGAACCTTATGGTACCCCACTGCTTTCTTCCATGTGGATATAGTACCATTAAGAACTACTCATTGGGTGCAGTTTGTCAGCCATTTTACAAATCCATCTGGTGGTGATGCTGTCTATCCCACATTTTTCTAGCTTACCAAGGAGTAGGTTGTGGTCTACTTTGTCAAATGCTTTACTGAAATCTAAGTATACTATGTCCATAGCATTTTGCTGGTCTACCAATGTAGTCATTTTATCAAAGAATGAAATAAGATTGTTTTGACATGATCTGTTTTTAAGAAACCCATGCTGGCTTCTAGTTATAACTTTATTTGTTTCTAGATGTTCGCAGATCTGTTTTTTGATTATCTTTTCCAGTATCTTCCAGGTAGATGTTAGGCTGATTACTCTGTAGTTTCCAGGGTCTGTTTTTTCCCCCATTTTTGAAAATGGGAACCACATCAGCTCTTTTCCAATCCTCAAGGTAATTCCCTGGTGTTCCAGGATTTTTTAAAGATATGGTACAATGGTTCTGAGATAACATCTGCCAACTCCTTCAGAACCCTGGGATGTAATCCATCAGGTCCCAGAGATTTATATTCGTCAAAATCAGACAGGTGTTCTCTACTATTTTCTTGCTTATTTTCATTTTTATTTCTAATTTGTCTTTTGCAGTATTTTTTTGGGGGTATGTTGGGCTATAGTTTCTTTTTGCGTGAAGACTGATGCAAAGAATGAGTTAAGCAGTTCTGCTTTCTCTCTACTGCCTGTTACTTCCTTGCCATCTTCTCTCTTCTATTTCCTTGCCTTTTTTCTCGTTATTTATATGTTGAAAGAAACTTTTTCTATTATCTTTGTTGCAAGTCTTTGTTCATTCAGAGCCTTTGATTTCCTGACTTCATCTTTGCATTTTTGGGCTATCTGCTGATATTCTGCCTTAGTTATGTGTCCCTCTTTCCATTTTTTGTATTTGTCCTTTTTGTCTTTCAGTTTATCATAGAAATCTTTGTGCAACCATGCTCAGTTCTTCTTGGATTCCTTGTTTTTCTTTTTCAATGGTATTGTGCTGGACTGGACTTTTATGGTTGTATTTTTCATTGTTTCCCACACTTAAGTTGTTTTCTCCTTTAGGATTTTCATCCATGGAATCTTTTCCAAATGCTCTGAGTTTGTTAAAATCTTTTAAAGTTTAGGATACTGGCCGGATTATGTTCTATTGCTTGTGTTTGCATTATATTGAATTCCAGAATGACATGGTTACTCTCACCCAAGGTTCTGGCAACTTCAACTCCCTCTATCACTTCTTCTCTATTAGTAAGTATTGGGCCCAGTACAGCTTTTCCTCTAGTTCCCTCCTCTATGTTTTGGGTGACAAAGATGTCGGCTAGGTTGGTTAGGAATCTGTTCAATCTCCTACTTGCTGCAGACTTTATCTCCCAATTGATGTCAGGATAGTTAAAGTTTCCCCTTACTACTGTGGTATCTTTCCTACATACATTTGTTTTAAGTGATTAGCAAAGAGTTCATCTATTTCTTCTGCTTGCTACAGTGGCCTGTAGTATACATCTATAGCAATGTCATTCTTTTTTCCTCTTATATTGACCCATATGGATTCTAGGAGGCTTTTATCTTTGGTTTTGTGTATTTCTGTAGAGATGTAGTGATCTTTTATGTATAATGCAACTCCACCTCCCTCTTTTGTTAGGTCCATTTCTTTTCAATAGTTTATGTCCTTCCATCAGTGCATTCCAGTCATGAGTTTCATCCCATCAAGTTTCAGTAGTGGCAACTATATCATCTCTGTCTTCATGTACTACCATGTTTCCCCAAAAATAAGACCGGGTCTTATATATATATATATTTGACCAAAAGACCCATTAGGGCTTATTTGGGGGGATTCTGATATTGCAGCCACCCGCCCACTCCATCCCAACATCTGGTGGCTCACGGTCACAATGGGGCAGGAGAGTGCACATCAAACCGCCACTATGAGGTGAGGTGAGGCAGGTGGGGTGGTGGACCCACCCCACGTGCCCCATACCCACTTACCTCAGGGCCCCCACACCCAGGCCACTCCCTGCTCGGCAACCTCCCCCACCCATTCAATGACCCAGCTGCCCGCCTGCCTCTTCCCTTCCACTCCCCTCCAGAGCTGGACTGCCATATGCTATGGAAGTTTGGCCGCCTCACCTGGTCCCCCTCTGCCATTTCAGAGCCAGGCGGCGGGGGGGGGGGGTGTGACGGTGAAAGGCCGAGTGTCATGTAAACAAAAGACACCTTTTGGGATTTGGGGAGGGGTCTTACTGCCTTCTTTCTGGATGATCTTTTCAGGAATCCTGGAGAGGTGGAGGAGGAGACAGGTATAGTATCAGTGTAAATCAGATTTCGCTATCTTTCTAGTCCTTTCACTTATCTTCTGGGCTAGATTTCACTTGCTTTCTGCTTCTTAACTGTTTCACTGCACTTTGGATGCTGTTGCTTACCCCGGAGGGAAGGGCACCATGGGTCTCTTGCGAGGTCCCCCTATCAGGCTGAGAAGCGAGCTAGGTCAGTGCAGGGTAGGTTGCCCTGCTTGGTGAGCAATCTGGCAAGGCGACAACTTAAGTACAGATTAGGAGCAAGATGCACAGTGATAGAGAATGGGGGTGGAGGTTGCCAGTGTGCTCAATGCTGTAGAGACCTGGGATGGTGATGGTGGTCACCCTTCAAAATCCAGGCCAATGACTTCGATGAAGAGCTGGAGGCGATAGGTGGGTTTCCTGGCCCAAATGACAACCGGTTCTGATGGCCACAATATAAGAAGGAGGCTGAGCAACCCGGGGAAAAGGGTGGAGAAGAGTGACAAAGCCGGCGATGGGCCTGGAGGCTAAATCTATAATGAAAGTTAGAAGAAAGATGGCAGCTCCATCACTGGAGGTTTTCAAGAAAGGGTTGGCAGCCACCTGACTGGAATAGTCAGAGGACTCCTGCCATAGGTAGGGGGTTGGACTAGAAGCCCTCTAAGGTCCCTTCCAATCTCATGATTCAATGCTGGATTCACACATCCGGCCCTTCTTTGCCAAGGAAACCCGCCACCTTGAAACGGGATAACTGGGAGACCAGGGTCGCTCTTTTCCGTCGGGTGAGAAGGCTCCGGGACGACGGGGCATCCACAGCCCGCCTCTCTCCTAGACGTCTTCCAGGGGCCGTCCGCCCTTACCACGCCGAGCCGCTCGGTGGCCGCGCCAGGCCAGGTGCGACGGGAAGGCGAAGGAAGAAGCCGCGGCCGGGCCCCCGCCCCGAGTTTCAGCTCGGCCTGGCCGCTGCCCCGCCCCTGCCCCTGCCCCGAGCAGACCCACCGAAGCCGCCCTGCTGCCGGCTCCCGGAGGCCGAGCCCGCAAACGCAGCTGCCTCTGCGGAAGCGCCGCCCGAGGGCAGGAGGCGGCCGAAGTCGCGGAGCCCGCAGAGCAGCGCGGGGGGGGGGCTTGTCCCCGGCCGCCCCACTCGTCTGCTTGCGGGCTCGGTCCGGAGGCGCCGAGGAACTGGGCGGCCGTCTGGCGGAGCGCTCACCCGGCTCCGCGCCGGAGCAGAAGCCCTTCTCTTTGCTGCTGGAGTTTCGCGGCCACCAGGCTCCGCGACGCTCCCGGGGGCCGGGCGAGGCGGGGCGGGCGGAGGCGCGCCAGGAATGTGCAGAGCGAGCGGGAGCACCTTCTGGCTTTCCCTCCGCCGCCGTCGGCCCGCTTCGCTGCCCGAGTTCGCTCGGCTTCCCCTCCGCGGCTGCCCTGGGTGGAGCCTCGCGCTCGCTCCGAGGTGAATCAGGCGCCGGGAGCGCTGGGGGTGGGGACGAGCCCGCCCAGCGCCGGCCAGCCCCAGAGCCTCGGAGCGCGGCGGCAGCGGCGGCAGCAGCAGCAGCAGCAGCAGCGGCCAGGCCGCCCCCTGTCCAGCAGGAGCAGCCGCCGGCCGGCCGGCCCCGAGACCCCAGGAAGGTAGGAGGTGCGCTCGCAGCGCTGGATTGGGGGGGGCGAGGGGCGGGCGAGGCGGGTCGGCCCGGGGAGAGGCGGCGGGTCCTGCCTGCCCCGCGCAGCGCCGAGGCTCGCGTCGGGCTGGCCAGTCCCCTTTCTCGCGCCGGCGACCCCGAAGCGGGTCGGGGGCGAGGCTGGACCTTGCGGGAAGAGCGCCACCTTGCGGAGTTCGGAAGTGAGCGGGGGGGGAGGGACCGGCGAGGGGCGGGCAGCGGGGTCCAGCTGGTCCGAGAAAGGGCGGCGGGCGCACCTCGCCCAGGGCCAGCAGCGCCTGAACTCAGCCGGGCCGCGGGCGAGCGCCCCAGGACCCGGCCTGCTGGCCCGCCCGAGGGGGCAGGGAGGAGGGCGCTGGCCCGGAGGGGCCTGAGCTGCCCAGGCGGGACACTGGCGGCCCAGGGGAGCTGCTGCTTCGCCCCCCCCCCCGCATCCCCGGCGCCATGCGTGCCCACTCTTTCCCCGGCGCTCGCTGTGCCAGCAGCACCCAGGACGTGCTGGGGCAGGCAGGTGGCTGATGGCAACTCTGCAGAGCCGCGTGAACCGAAGCGGGCCTGCCCAGGGACCGCGTGGTGCCTCTCCGGCCTCGGGCTGAGTCCCAGCCCCACTTGCGGAGGCTGCCCTGGGAATCCCTGCTGCTGAAGGAAGTCAGCCTGGCGCTTGGATCCCGCGGGGGAGTCTCCGGAGTCAGAAAGAAACTTCCCAATTCGGAGTTACCTCTTGCCCCTGGGTTTACCGCCACTTACGGACTATCTCACAAAATGGAGCCTGGTTTGGGTGTGCACTATGGGGGAGTCAGCTAGGGAAAGATGGGCTCCCAGGGGGACTTTCAACCCTTGGGCTGAACTTTAGCAACTCCCCTTTCTCTCTGCCCCACTTCCGAGGCCCTGGGAGGCTGGGACCGCCTCTGTTGCAGGCCAGGCAGGAGTGGGGAGGCCCTCTGATGCAGGCCAGGCCGAAGTTCCCTACACAGCCCAGCTAAGGCTGGAGCCAAGGGCCTGGGAGCCGGGTTCACACACTCCCGCTGGCTCCTCGGAGCTCTGCCATTCTCAGGCAGCCCTCCGTGGTGCTCAGCAGAGGCCTTCCTCCCACCCGCTCCTGGCTGCCTTCTGGCTTTTGCTGCTGGAGCACCGCCAGGGGCCTGTGGTGGTGGTGGTGGTGGAGGAGGAGGAGGAGGAGGCGGCTTCTCCTTCCACGGGCCTCCTCCTCGCTGGAGCTGGGTGCGGCTGAAGCGGCTGAGCCGGTTCAGCAGGGTGAGGCAGGTAGGCTGGGGTGAGGCAGGTAGGCTGGGAACCAGCAGGCCTGCCGCTGATGTAGTAGCAGAAGCAGGCAGCGACAGGCCCTGCTGGGCGGGCTGGAGCAGGAAGGGAGGGCGTGCTGGGTTCAAGGGCTAAGTCCCTGCAAGGGCAATACGGCAACATCCTCCTGGTTGCCTCTCTGCAGAACTGCGACGGGTGGCAGGGAGGCTGCCAACTGGGTGGCATCTAGGATGAGAGTGGCCGCCTAGGCCCGCCACCTGGAGCTTGGTGTTCTTTGGAAAGGAAGTCGCGGTCCTCATTCCCAGCTGCCCATTTCCTGGAGCCGGCCAGGGACAGCCCAGTAAGCGCCCTGTTTGAGAAGGGTCAAAACCACCAGGATCATCCAACAGGCACCTCTTAGACAGACTGCCTCCCAGAAACGGATATTATAAGCTTAGCCTTTTTTAAAAAACCAGGATAGTAACTTGTTAATAGAATAGCTTACTGAGTAAATGTTTTAATTTTAAGTTCTGCATTTTTCCCAAGTTAATTACTCAATTCCCAGGAAGGGAATGTTGTAAATGATCCTTGGCCATTCCCTCCAAGCAGCCTGGAGCATCTCTGGAAGGCTTAGCCATTCCTGGGGGCTTTGGCGCGCCCGTGAGACCGCCATCCAGGAACAATGGAGAGGGTACGGCTGCCTGGGGCGGGACAGGGAAGCTGAGGCAGACAGAGCTGGCCAGGGGCTCCGTCTTGCAGGGGTTCAGTCTGGGACCTTGAGTCTGGGGCTGTGGTCACATTCAAGAGCATTTCAGCCTTGGAGGCTCACAGGGTGACTCTGACCGCTCGGTGTCTCCCAGAACTGTTCTTTTGGAGAGACCCTGGTAACCAGTTTGAGCTGCTGGAGGGCAGCCAAGATAGAAATCCAGTGAAGAGGAGGGTTAGGGCTGGCTTCTGGCTTCCTGGGAACCCTTAGCTATCACCTCCAAAAGTAAATAAGCGATGGGGTCAGTCTGATGGTTGGTAAAAGTGAATGGGAGACTAACCATAATTACCAAATCCAGCAGAAAGCAGTTAGTGAAATGGGTAGCCATGGCGTTGCTCTGCCAGGAGCTCCTGCTCAATCCTGGGTGCCCCCTTTGTGGAGGCCCACTCAAGGTTTCCCGAAGCCTCGCCTAGAACACCCGGCGAAGCCAAATATGGAAGAGGCGGGATGGCCCAAGAGGGGTTGGTGTTTTTGTGCCCACACACGGTCACCAACTTGGGTGACTCCATGCGGAGGAGGAAGACTTCAGGGAGGACAGGGCGCTCCAAGCTGCTCCTTGTGGCCTCCAACATGGCCTCCCGTGGCTCCTTCCACCGTGGTTTGGAAGGGGTGTCCACTCAACAGCAACGGAATCTCTGATGCATCAACCCAATTCAGAGCATTTTAGAATTTGTAACCTGACATCCCTGTTTCTGGGCACTTCTCTTGAGGCCTGTTTTTGATATAAAGCAACGGGGATGGGAAATTGCCCAAGGTAAAGTTAGCACCTTTCAACCAAGGGCCAGGACCTTGAGGCAAAAATGTGGCACCTCTGAACTCGGCTCCCAGGGATTGCCCAGCGGTTTCCTTGGCGGCATTGTGGACATGGCCTTTTTCTGGGGTTCCATTATTTAATTCCAGCTTAGCTAACAGCCCTGGGATTCCCAGGTGTCATCCATCCATACCAACCAGATCTGACCCTGCCTTGCCTCCCAAAGCAGCCAAGGTTGGTTGGAAGTTGCCTGGGAGTCTCACAGGCTGCTCTCCTGCAAGGTTGACCATGAGGAAGTGTGGGGGCTGCTTGTCCTCCACCCCGTCAGGAGCCCCCAGGAGAGAACACTGGCCAGTGAGAATCCCAGCACGTCAGGCAGGCCAGTGTGGGACCCCTGGGAAGCCTTGCTTTCTGGTGGGGGGTGGAACACAGAGGCCAGCTGAGCAGCTGCAGGAAAGTTGGGGTGTCTCCTAATTACTGCTCCACAGTCCTTTTCGGCTACTCATGTTTCCGTTTTGCATGTCACCTGCCAGTTTCTCACCATTTCTAGATCTTTTTTTTGGAACTTGATTGTGTAGCGAATTACTGCCCTCTTTTAAACAAAGAAGAATATACAAATGGGTGAGCATTTCAAAACTGCAGTGTTAGTGTGAGTTTACTGCAAAGTAATTTTACAGAACAAAAAGTGCTTGAAATCCCCTTTCAGAAGTAAATTATTGGTACTCTGCTATAGATTAAAGCTGCAGTGTGTGCAAGTATGTAAAAAAGAGCCCAACGTAAGAGTATTTATTTATTTGACTTATATGCCACCTTTCTAGCCAGAAGGCACTCAACTTTGCTAATAATGAAGGCGAATAAACCAGTTGGACAGTACTGATAAAACATTTGACACATCAGTTTGAATCCATTGAGTCCCACAACCAGAGTGAAAAGGGTGTGTGTGTCTTCTCTCCTATCTGATCAGCAGAAGGAGAGGGGCTAAGTGTCTCCCCTGAGGGGGACATCTTTAGAAGCAGCACAGCGGAAGCCCCCCCCCCCGCCCCAATATGCCCTGCCAGGAGGACCTGGTTGTGTTTTCCTCTATGGAGTTGCTGCAGAAATTTGCTGGTATCTCTGTAGTGAAAACCTTCTTTTAAAGGTCTGGATTTCCCCCCCCCCCGTACTCTTCATTTATATTTTGGTTATTTTCATGACAAAGAGTGTCACTCTACCATTTGTTTTTAACACACAGTATTTTTTTCCACTAGCAGTGTGTGTGAAACTGGAGGGGATTCTTTCTTAATAATGTTATTTGCTTTTATTTTTATGCAGGTAGTCAGTTTTTCTTCTTCTTTTCTCTTTTAAATATAGATTCTATATGTAATAAAATGATGTTTGAGTCTATTGAGATTTGATATCTGTGAGCAATACTAGAACATAACACTTAAATATAAAAAGTTTATTATTAGATATTTGTTAAGTGCTACAGGTCATAACATCATTTGGTATTGGGAGATTGTTGAGATGTGTGCCAAAGTAAAATTTATGGATGTAGTTTCGATGTGTGAATCTAAAAATGTAGACTAAGCATGATTAAAATCATTAAGGGCAGGTATTGCTTATTTACAGGGAGACTCATTTGATGGAACAGGATAAATCTCTACTAATGAAGGGTTGGGTGGGACAGTTTATCTCAGAGACACTTTGACGAAAGCTAAAGGTGTGGCCATTTTTGTTTGAAAAGGGTTCCCAATTGATGTATAAGTTACCACTGACGTCAATGGACGTTATTTAATTTTATGGGTTAAAGCAGCAGAGATTGCAATGGCTATGGTTATGGACCAATGTAAATTCTCCTACTATGTTGTATGAAAGTGTTTAGCTATGAATCAGTACATTTAGGATAATAGGAAGAGATTTCAATGAAATTTTGGTCTGGAGCTTGTTAGAAACACACGAGCATAAAAAAACCCCAATCATTAAGGAAGAATTCTATTTAGACAAGCACAAGCACACTGCAGCAATCCTGAACAGCAGGAAAAGGAAACAAATCATCTATACAACATTTTCTGACAAAATGGATATCTATGCAACTTCCAATCAAAAAGTTCCTGACCACTCAACCTACTACAGCACAACCAACACAGGCGGCAAAAATGATAATGGTGTCATACATCAGAAACCTCGCAGAAACCACCAACAGATTATCACAGTCCCATGGAATCAGCACACAAACTAACTAAAGCCCTCCAAAACATCCTAAGTAAACCAATAGATCCAGCAGCCTCAAAAGAAAAAACAGGAATCATCTACAACACACAGTGTCAAGACCGCAACGGCCACTACATAGGACAAACAGGTAGAAACCCAGCAGAACACATCCATGAAGATCAACTAGCAGCCAGAAGACAGGATGAAAACTCCTTCATTTCACAACGTATGGATAGACTTAACCATAATTTCAACTGGGAAACTGTGACCATCCTAAACCAAGCCAAGTCCAAAAACTCTTACAGTTTTCCTGGAAACCTGGCACTCTGACATTGGCCATCAATGGACACATGAACATAACAGAAGAACAAAGTTGGAAGGGACCTTGGAGGTCTTCTACTTCAACCCCCTGCACAGGCAGGAGTCCCTATGCCATTCCAGACAAGTGGCTATTGAAAGTCTCTGTTTGAAAACCTCCATTGATGCAGCACCCAGAACTTTTGAAGACAACATCCATTCCGCTGGTTAATTGTCCTCACTGTTAGGAAGTTTCTCCTTAATTCCAGGTTGGTTCTCTCCTTGATTAGTTTCCATCTGTTGTTTCTTGTCCTGCCTTCCGGCGCTTTGGAGAATAGGTTGAGCTCCTCCTCTTTGTGGGAGCCCCTCAAATATTGGAAGACAGCTATCATGTCACCCCTAATCCTTCTTTTCACTGAACTAGACATACCCAATTCTTGCAACCATTCTTCATAGGTTTTAGCCTCCAGCCCCCTCATCATCTTTGTTGCTCTTTTCTGCACTCTTTAAAGAGTCTCAACATCTTTTTTATAATATGGTGACCAAAGCTGGATGCAGTGTTCCAAGTGTGGCCTTATCAAGGCATTATAAAGTGGTATTAATACTTACGTGATCTTGATTCTATCCCTCTGTTAATGCAACATCTATATACTTGCAAAGGAGGCAATCGACAAACCAAAAAGTGAACAAAAAACTCAAAACACCTCCCTACCAGCAGTCAACACCCAGATTAACACCAAAATTAACATCAGACCAACAGTCAAGAAATAAACAATGCCCCAATCAAGGAACTGGTGAACACGCTCATAGTAAGCAGCCCAACCAAAGAACCCCCAAAGTCACCTTCACCAGCACCGACAGGACAAGCCACTAGAATGAACCTGAGAGCAAACCCCACTCCTTACTACACTGATGATGTTACCCAGTTTGTGTAATAAAACATCTGCAAGAAAACAACCAAGCTCAGAGAACACCAAGGAGGGCATCTTGAAGAGGGTCTTTCCATTGATCTGCATGTGGGTCAGGTTTCAGATGAGGTGGGTAATTGGGCCTTAAGCTGTCAGTTGAGCTGAAAACTAACAACTCAAATTGGGCCTGGAATGCAACTAGCAAACATTTCAGGTCTTTCCATGCCGGAAGTAAGGCTCAATTATTCAGGGTGATGAAAATAAAAAAAATAATAATAAAAAAGACTGCGAAGAGCTCCAGAAGTAGTTGTTAAGGAGAATATTCGTAGCTCAGAGTTGAAATGAGGGACCCTTGATACTCTCTGATCTTGGCTGTTTTCCTGCAGACGTTTCATTGCCCAAACTATGCAACATCAGTTTACGTCAGCATAAAAGTTGTGTGTGTTGGGGCAGTCCCCTAACCTCACTCAGATGCTAATTAGGTAGAGTGTAAGGGACCACAAAGAAAACCATGGAGTCTTAAGTGGAGGGCTTGGTGAAGATGGGACTTAGTGGGCAACGGCCGTGGGAAAGAGAAATTCCCTGACAGGGATCATCAACAAGGAAAGGGACCGAAAATGCCAACAACGTAATGCCTCTGGTAGATGTTCATGGTGTCTTTGCGTTAGGCATGCTGTGCACAGCTTTGATCACCATGTTTGTAAAACTCTGTGTGTGTGTGTGTGTGTGTGTGTATACATATGTATATGTATGTATATATGTGTATACCTCTGTGTGTGTGTGTATATCCTCCTCCTCCTCCAAGAGCTGGGAAATGACAGAACGGGGAATCCAAAGTGCCTGATCCAAACTCTTCTCCCCAAGAAGGAATGAGAAAGTTTGAGTCCCCCTCACTTGGGAGAAAGGCCGAAGAGCGTGGTTTGGAGAAAGTGGGCAGGGAGGAGATTTTGGACAGAGACAGGAAGAGACCTGGCCATTCAAATGAAGGGTCTTCTCCATGCCACATAGGATTAACCTGGAGACCTCCTGTCCACGGCTCACCTCAGCAGCATTAACCGCAGAATCTCTAATGGGAAGACATCTCTGAGACGGGAAACGGTGCAAGGCTGTAGAAGCCGCTTCCCAGGACAGAGGAAAAGTCAAGGATTCTCCTGGTGTTGAAAAGCTGATTGGGCCAGCCTGGTTTCTACAAGTCTAAAACTTTTTTGGGGGTGTGTGTGTGCATGCTTTAATGCACCACAAAAAAAGAAGAGAAGGACTTTCCCATCCTTTTGGGACTCCTCAGAAAAGGTATTGCATTGTATATAAATATAGCTATACCTTTACTGAAATGTAAAAAAAAACCAAAAACAAACAACCCCACCCAACAATGGAAACCTTGAATGCATTTGAGTTAATATAAAAGGAAAAAGAAATGGCATTGCCATACATGTAAACCACAGTCCTCTCAACCAAACGGAGGAAATACGTTTTGCTAATCAGTTAAGTAAGGTGTCCAGGAAGCAGCCTGGAACAGTAATGGGGGACTTTAACTATCCTGACATCAACTGGGAGACAAACTCTACACCTGGCGGGAGATCAAACAGACTCCTGACAAACCCAGCAGTCCCCCCAAAAAAGAGAAGGGAACTAGAAGGTCAGCTACACTGAGCTTAATTCTTACTGACAAGAGATAAAATAATAGAAGGGATTGAAATGGTGGGAAGTCTGGGGGAGAATGAGGGTGTCATATTGGAATTCAACAGAACAAAATCAAACGAATATCTTAGACTTAGACTTTAAGAGAGCTGATTTCAACAGAGCTTGCTGCTCAGTCTTCTCAGAAGTCGATGGCACTAACAGACCCAGGCAGGAGGATCATACCAGTCCTAGCAGTGCAGGCTGGGGCTTAATCACTGGGTGGCTCAGTGGCTAGGAGGTTGACTCACAGGTAGATCCCAGAGTGCGATGCTTAACGGGCCACTGTCTGAACAGAGATCAGTCACAGGCGATGTACCAGAAGGCTCAGCCCCGGGTCCTGTTCTGGTCAATGTGTTTGTGAGTGATAGAAGGATTGCTAGGTAAGGTTTGTCTTTTTGCTGGTGACACCAAGGTGTGTAATAGAGTTGATGCCCCTGGGGGTATTCATAACATGGAAAACAATTTGGCATTGGAGGAAAATTGGTCAAAAATGTAGAATACAGCTCAAGGTTTCTAAATATAAGATCATGCGCTTGGGGGAGCGAGGAAGAATCCTCTGGCAGGGGTCAGTATTGGGGGTACAACAGAAGGAGAAGATGTAGGAGACAACTGCAAAATGGGGAAACAGTGTGGCCAGGCAGCTGTGAAGGCCAACCAAATTCTGGGATGCATCACTAGAGGGGATCCCCAGCAGGAAGGAGGAGGTCCTAATCCCACCGTGTAGAGCTTTAGTCAGGTCCCATTTGCAATACCGTGTCCAGTTCTGGAAACCCCACTTTAAAAAAAGATATTGATAAGACTGAACGAGTCCGGAGACAGGCCGAGGGACAAAACATACCATGAGAGATGGGAAGAACTGAATCTGTGCAGCCTGGAGGACAGAAGAGAAAGAGAAGTGATTGAAACCATTAAATCTATTAAGGGTGTGAATTAGGGTCTAGAAGACAGTATTTTCAATATTAAGCAAAAATCAAGAACATGGGGAAGTAATCTCAAACTGATGGGAGGGAAGTTCAGAAGTAATGCTGGAAACTGACTTCACAGAAAGTGTAGTGGATGCCTGGAACCAACTTCCAGCAGAGGGTTGTGGGTCAAAAACAAACTCAGAGGGCAGACAAATGGTCCACTAGGTGGTGGTGGTGGTGGTGGTGGTGGTGGTCTTCTTCTTCTTCTTCTTCTTCTTCTTCTTCTTCTTCTTCTTCTTCTTCTTCTTCTTCTTCTTCTTCTTCTTCTTCTTCTTCTTCTTCTTCTTCTTCTTCTTCTTCTTCTTCTTCTTCTTCTTCGCCTTCGCCTTCGCCTTCGCCTTCGCCTTCGCCTTCCTTCCTTCCTTCCTTCCTTCCCTCCTTCCTTCCTTCTTCCTGATGTTTCTCTCTGCCAGGCTCCCTGGTCTGCTGGTATAGGTGCAGGAGGAGGCACACCCGCTTTGTCTGCACCACGGAGACATTCCTGTGTGTAACTCCCCTGCAGCCTTTGGCAACTACCCCACACCACACTGCAGTGCAACAGCTGTGATAATATGGGAGGCTACCAAGCCAAGCGCAGCAAGGCGTTCCCATTTCCCAGCAGCTGTACGGGCAGCTTGCTTGTGCTCAGAGGCTGTGGTTTTCCCAAAGCGGTCCAGGCAACATGGGAGCTGGCCCCGAGCAGCAGCTTGGTTTTTCTTTCTGCACAGACTTCCTAACAAGCACACAATACACTTGGCCTAGTCACCCTTTGCGCAGGGTTTACACAGTGGATCAAATCCCATGCTAATTAAGCAGGTAGGATTTGTAGAAGATGTTGAGAGTCACCTGCAGTCAAAATAAACTCTAATCATGGTTAAACTTAACAAAGCTGCCTGAATGTGGCACCATAATCCACCTTGTGGTCTCAGCCCGTCTCCTCTTCCACCTCAGTCCTGAGGGATTTCTGAATTCACCACCCAGGAATAGCATTGAGGGGACCTAGTTGGGAGGGGGGGAGGCCCCCGGAGATGTTGAGTGCCCACAATCCTGCTACTGTTCAGGAGAGAGTCCTGGGTTCCGCTTCCCCTCAAAGGGGCTCCTTTGCCAGGCCGTGCCATGGGAAATGGAGGCGGTGTGTGAGGGTCAGAAGGGCCCTTGGAAGCTCCAGGCCTCCCACTCCCCCTTTTCCTGCTTGACAGCTGCTGTTTTCTTTTACCTCAAGATGGTGGTACAGCTGTTTTTGCTTCTGCCCAAGGTTTCTCTGCTGCCTCCCGGTTTTGGGGGGCTTGCCAGAATTGAGAGCTCTCCATGGTGCAAAAAACGGCACAATGCTCTTTAGTCAGTGGCACTTTTCACCTGGCCCAGGGATTTGCCCATCCCCCTTGAGACCTTCTCTGTTGGGAAGGCTGTTCTTCCTCCTGGCAGCACTCCCCCACAAATATACTCCCTCTGTGCAAAACACAGCGTGGTGTTTGAGCTACAGAGGAAGCAAAATGGCCTGGCTTAAACGTTGGGATATCCTTTGAGCTCCACCAGTGCAAACTAGGTGCTGTGGGATGATTTCCCCTCCCATTGGGGGGGGCGAGTTTTTGTCTGAATCTCTGGCACAGAGAGAAGCCCCAGTGACTGGAGAGGAAAGCAGGTGCGAAGGGCACAACTGGCAAAATCCTCTTTGACGGGACCCCTGCTGGAGCTGCTGCTGCACGGCATCACTCCAGCCGCCTGGATCGGCCGCTGGGGGTGCTGGGGGGGGGAGTGTGTGCGGGCCTGCCCAGAAAGCCTTGCCACAGAACCAGAGAGCCCTCCCCCCAACTCGGGCTTCTCTGGCCGGTGGCCCTGGCCTTTCCAGTTGGGGATGCCCCTCCAGAGAGGGACTCCCGGTGATCAGAGTAGAACGAAGGGACGCTGCTTGCCCCAGCCCTTGGGGGTCGCTCTGGGGAGCAAGATGGGCGGCACACGCACTGAATCAACCAACCGGCCTCTTCTTTCCCCCCCACAGAGGCTTCTGCTGCCATGGCTCGCCGGTCACAGAGCTCCTCCCAAGGGGACAACCCTCTGGATCCCAACTACCTGCCGCCCCACTACAAGGAGTACTACCGGCTGGCGCTGGACTTGCTGGCAGAGGAGGGCAAGGAGAGCTACCACCGGTTTCTGGCGGAGGAGGCGGCCCCGGATTTCCTCTGCCCCTCGGAGGTCGAGCACATCACGCAGCACCTGCAGAAGCCGCAATGCACCTCTCAGGAGGGAGGCGGCAGCACGGACTCCAGCCCGCCGGACGCGGACACGGACGGTTCCTCAGGCACTTACTGGCCAATGAACTCTGACCTGGCCGTTCCAGAGCTGGATCTGGGCTGGCCAATGGTCTTTGGGTTCCGGGGAACAGAGGTGACTACTTTGGTACAGCCCCCACCCCCGGATAACCCCAGCATCAAGGAGGAGGCACGCCGAATGATTCGGGCTGCACAGCAGGTGGGAGAGCGAGAGGCAGAACTGTGAGGTTGTGGTTGTGGAAGACAGGGGAGACAGTGGGGGGTGGGGGTGGTCAGAGGTTCTAGGAGAGAAGCAGAGAAGTGGGTGAGACAGTTGGCTTTCCACTCCAGATAATGATTTTTTTTTCTTTCAGTGGTCTTTGGGCCGTTTTTAGTTCTTGATCTCCCCTCAGAATTTTGTGTATGAGTTGTGTTTCTATTCTGACCTGTTTTCTCCTGCTTTCGGAGAGCCATGGAGCTGGAAGTGAGCATTTCAGTTCAGCCCACTTCTCCACGCAGGAGTCCAGCAAAGGGGGGTGGTTCCTCCCACGCCCCCCCAAGCAACTGACACCAGGGTTAACTTCCTGTTTCCATTGGGACCTTACAATTTACCAGATCCCTCTTTCAAAAGCGGTGTTATTCTGATCACTTTCCAACCCTCTGATGCAAGAACTAACTGTAGGGACTTGGCCGTCTCTCTCTCTCTCTCTCTCTCTCTCGGTTGATGGTGCAGTTTTCCCCTTGAATTCATGGACGGATGTAGAGTTAGAAGGGGCTATTTATCTCATTGGATCCCACCCTGCTCAGTGAAGAAACCTAAACGCCGCCCGAGGTCAGTTTGAGGAGTCTCTGTGAGGGAGGGCCCACCACCAGCTTTATAGTCAAACCGCTCTGCCCTTGAGGGCCGTTTTCCTAATGTTCTCCCAGAATTGCTTGTCTCCACTCCACTTAGGAAGTTAGGAATCCAGGTCACTTGCCTTCTCATTCATCTCCGGGCAAGGCTCCGTCTCTCTGCAGACTGGCACCTTTGACCATAGAGGAAAATCATACAATTGTAGGGCTGGAAGGGACCTTGGAGGTCTTCTGGTCCAACCCCCTGCCTAGGGCAAGAGTCCTTATACCATCCCGAACAAATGGCTGTCCAACCATGTTTGGCCACCCTTTCCCACTGCACCATCTTTGCGGCGTGGCTGGTCCCTCCCCTTTCCTCTCCCACCTGCTCCGCCAGGGCTGCTAAAGGAGACCGGCCACACTTGCTCTCGGCCTCCCTGACCCTTTCCTGCACCCCCCTGTCTGCGGGACGACATACACCGAGCCGCAAGCTAGTCCCGCTGGTCGGGTCGGCTGTGCAGAAGAGAGCTGAAGCCTAGAAAACTGAGTCAAATAAGCTATGATTCAATTGAATGGTGGGGGAACCCAGGGGCCATTTTTATGCGGCCCCTCTTCACTTCCACTTCTGGGTTTGGACTGCG
Source organism: Protobothrops mucrosquamatus (assembly GCF_001527695.2). Classification (NCBI taxonomy): domain Eukaryota; kingdom Metazoa; phylum Chordata; class Lepidosauria; order Squamata; family Viperidae; genus Protobothrops; species Protobothrops mucrosquamatus. Next base: position 68,576 of record NW_015386856.1, on the reverse strand, counting down.
CTCAGATGAGCCCCCTGCACCCCTCCCCATCCAGGAAAGTTCATTCAGGTTATTTTATTATGAATCACTCCATTGGGACGCAGCCTGACCCACCCAGGCTCCTAAGTCTCCACATTGGGAGGGATTTCCTGGAAGTGAGGGCTGAGAAAAGAGGCAACTCATTTAGAGCCTCCCCCGCCCCTTCAGTGGAGGTCTCCTAACAGCAGGTGGAGGTTCATCCGTCCAAAATGGTTTTGCAGATCCTATACTCAACCTGGGAAGGACTGGAGGATCCTTTCAACTGTGATTTTATGAATCCTCTTGAACTCTTCATCCCACTCAATTTTCTTTCTTTGAAAATAATTCCTCTGAATTTCCTAAAAATTAGTCTTTTTGCAACCTTTTGCCAGAAAATAAATTTCTGTTTCTTTTAATACCTATTTATGGATCACTATTCAACTTGTTAAAAAGGATTGAATCTGATTACTATATAATCAGATTTGTGCAATTTCTCCTGAAAACACTCTGAGTCAGTGACTGTCACCATCTCATGTGAATCTCAGAAATTTGTTTACTGATTATGTGTGTAATGCGCAAAATTGTTTCATTGTTGCACATGCTTAGCATGTTAGAAATACAGGGTGACTTGCCACTGTGCTATTAGTAATGCCCTTAATGCGCAAAATTTTACTAGGGCACGGGTGTTAGGCCACTGTGCTGAATGAACATTCGGGGAGGGGACTGTTAAAACAGGCTCACATACATTTTTTTTTTTTAAGTAAAAGGTAAAGGTAAGCATTTCTCCTGTCCAGTCATGTTGGACTCTAGGGGGCGATACTCATCACCGTTTCCTAACTGAGGGAACCAGCATTGTCCTAAGATGCTTCCGCGGTCATGTGTCCAGCATGACTATATGCTAAAGGCGCAGGAAATGCTGTGACCTTCCCACCAAAGTGGTATCTATTTACTTACTCGCATTTGCATGTTTTCAGACTGCTTGCTGGGCAGGAGCTGGAGCCAGTAACGGGAGCTCACCCAGTCGTGCAGTGCTCGGGTCTCGAACCTGGACTGTTAGCTTTCCATTTGACAAGCTCCACAACTTTAGCCACTGAACTATTGAGCTCCTTTTTTAAAAAGAAAAAATAGAAATTAAAAATATACAGATTTAAAAATATACAAATTTACAAAATGCATGTCACAAAAACAATGAAGACATAGTATGGTGATCCCTATATTATAAAGAATTAAAACATAATAAATGAATAATTTAATAATAAAAGCATAATTTTAGTAACCCATCTAAACATAAAAAAGGCAAAGGCTTCCCCTATCCAGTCATGTCTGACCCTTAAGGGGCGGTGTTCAACTCCCTCCTTTGGCCAAGGGAGCCAGGGTTGTCCGAAGACAATTTCTGTGGTCACGTGCCCGGCACGGCTACACGCCAAAGGCGCCCAGAACACGGTGACCTTCCCACCGAAGTGGTACCTATTTACTCGCATTTGCATGCTTTCAAACGGCTAGATGGGCAGGTGGAAATCTAAAATCTAAACATAAATCTAAACATAAGAAAAGGCAAATAAGGAAAAGCACCCCAAAGTCTAATCTTGTCTGGTGTCATCATAAATGTCCCTATTTTATGTATTCTAAATACTGAAGCATATGACACAAAAGTCGTATTTCCTGTTCCAAGGAAATGTGTTATGCTCTTTGAAGATTTTCAGGATAGGAGTAGGGTTCCCAAATGTTTAAAAGATTCCTTATAATTTCAAGAATGTGGGGGGGGGAAATAAAAATACAGGAAAGTTTCAGGTCTAGATAAAACAGAAGAGAATGGAAGTTGCGGCCAGTCTGAACACCCTGCGTGTGAATGACGCTGCCTGCCCGGCCCTTTTGGGGAGCGACCCCAGAAAAGCTCTTTAAGAACTAAGAAGCGGTTCCCCTTCCCACCTCCCTCCCCAGACACAGGCACATGGAGCCAGCATCTTTGGGGGTTTTATTGGCCGTTGCTGACTGCATGTAAAGCATAAAAAAAAATAAAAATCCAATTCTGTACTCATCCATTGCAAAACCAAATCATTTAATAATTGTTTTGATTTTCTGTGCCCTTAACAGTTTCATCTTATTTAGACTTCCTTAAGTAATTTAAAAAAAAATGTCTACAAGATCAGTGGTTATCGATCAGTCATAAATTGACTTCCAATTCTTAGCTAGTGCTTCAGAAACATTTTGAGAATAAAAATCAAACAGTGATTTATACAGGCAGTCTTCAACCTTCGACCACAATTGGACCCAAAATTTCTGTAACTAAGTGAGATAGTTTTAAAGTGAATCCCTGTAGTTGTTAAGTTAGAATCACGGCCGTTAAGTGAATCCAGCTTCCCCCATTGACTTTGCTTGTCAGAAGGTCGCAAAAGGGCATCACGTGACACCCCCCCCCCAGGGCACTGTGTCATAAATATGAGTCAGTTGTCCAGCATCTGAATTTTGATCAGTGATCCTGGGGACGCTGCAATAGTCATAAGTGTGAAAAAAGTCATAAATCACTTTTTTCAGTGCTGTTGTAACTTCAAACGGTCGCTAAATGAACTGTTGTAAATTGAGGATTACCTGTAATATGATATTATGTATAAAAACTACACTTATTATCTCCACAGAGCACAATGTTTAGAACGTTTACAAAATTTACATTTACAATTACAAAAATGTTGAATTCTTTCGTAAGGGTTGGGCAAAGCTAAACGTCTTAAACATTTTCTTCACATTTTCTCCTTGTGACTTTTGCTTAAGGTTTAATCTAACTTCCCATATCCAGAACCTGGACAATAGACTGGTCAGTTGCTGTGGTTGCTCTTGGGTGACTTGCCCCAGAACGGCATCGTCACGCCCAGCAAAGCTGCCCTTGCCGTTCGCGGGGCAGTGCAACACAGCCTGCCTCGGCTCTGCCCCTCCGAACCAGCCGGACGGAGGTTCCCGGGGACTCCTGGAAGGGAGGACGGGCCTCCTCGGGTGCTGTGGGTTGACCAGCCAGCCGGCCGAGGCTCAGGGTGTCTGGCCTGGGGAAAGGGAGCTCGTGCTGGTGCAGGGCAAAGGCTGCCGCCGCCTTCCTCTTGTCAAAAGCGGGCTAACTCAGGCAAGAGCGGAGGAAGTCTGGATGACCGAGTGTCACACAACGGAAGGCCAAGCCGGGAGACAGCTGGCCTCTCTGTCCAGGGTCCTAATCTGGGCTTTTTCCTACTCCCTCAGGTGGTTGCTATAGTAATGGATATTTTCACCGATGTGGACCTCTTGAGCGAGGTACTGGACGCGGCTGCACGCAGAGTTCCCGTCTACATCCTCCTGGACGAGATGCATGCCCCGCTCTTCCTGGACATGGCTGCCAAATGCAGAGTGAACCTCAACTTTGTGGAAGTGAGCACGGAAATGGGTCTGGAGGGATTTGGGGAGGGCAGGACAGATGCCAGCTGAGGGGGCAGCCCTCAGTCAGCGGGCACGAGTGAGTAGGGCCCCGCTGGAGGCAGAGCTGCAGAGCCAAAGGAGCAGCTCCTTTGATGGGGCCGAGGGAGCCTCGTTGATTTTTGCCTGACACGGCACAGGGCCTCCTGCTGGAGCAGAAGGCTGGATGGGAAGACCTCCGAGGCCTCTTCCGACTCCTCTGTTGTTCTGCTAATTTCTTCCTTTTGCCCAATGACTGACTGCAGTAGCCGGTGAGCCTCGACTCTCACAGCGGGCGATGTTGTACAATGCAGGACGGCCACAGGTCAGCCAATGAAGTGTTAATCTAGCATACTATCGGCACTAATATAGCTCTATGTAATGTTTGGTTCACTGTGTTGTGTGAACCCAGAACATCAGATCGATTAAATCACGATTTGATAAAAGTAGGAAAGTGTGTTTTGAGAACACAGGGCAACATCTTGTCTCATTCCGATGGACATTGTGATACTGAGCACATACTGGAAAAGTCTTTTGCAGTTGGCAGTCTGTGTGCCAGTTTCAGGACTAAGTTTCTCATAGGGAGAAGAAGTTTACCAAACATAAGGAAGAGTTAGGAACTTTTTCACATAAAGTGAAACAACATCACAAACTTCTACTAGCCGTCTTTGGTTTCCAGCTGAAAGGATCCAACCTGAGGGGCTCTCGGGAACAGGCAGGAGTCTCTGTTCACCCTCCAGCCCCAGCCCGACTCAGCTGACGCTGTTCTGGTCCAAGAGGAAAAACCACTTGAGCCTCTTGGGCAGGATGGAGGCTCAAAAGGCCAAGAGGGGAAATGCGGAGTGGGGGGTGGGGGGGTGGGGGGGGCTTGATGTCAAACGGAGGAGCTCACCAGGCCTCGGCACCTGCTGATTAGCCTCTTGGTTCCTTTGCAGTTCCTACGTGTGCGGACAGTTTCTGGCCCCACCTACTACTGCCGCACGGGGATGTCCTTCAAGGGCCATGTGAAGGAGAAGTTCTTGCTGGTGGACTGCATGGTGGTGCTGAGTGGCAGCTACAGGTGAGCAGGGAGGGGGCGGGTGGGCGGGTGGGTGGCCTGCACACCAGCGAATCGTGGGCATCCTAATGAGAACCTATAGGATAGAAGAACACCTCCCCCCCCCAGTTTCTCAAAAGAGATGCTGATAAAATAAGTCTTGACCATGGAACGTGGGTCCCACGAGGTCATCAGATTAAAAAAGTGGCTGACCGTCCAACTGACAATCGACCCCAGAGGTCCCATGGGCAATGGAAATGAAGAGATCTCTGCCTGGAGGTGTTCAGGGCGTGGCAGGGGGAGAAGTGTGGTGGGGGGGGGAAGCTGCAGCTCATATCAAAGACTCATTTTCCTCCTGCTCCCTTTGCAGCTTCATGTGGTCGTTTGAGAAGATCCACCGGAGCATCGCTCATATCTTCCAGGGTGAGCTGGTGGCCAGCTTTGACGAGGAATTCCGCATTCTTTTCGCCCAGTCGGACCCGCTGGTTCCTCCGTCCAACGTTTTAGTGAGGACAGAAACTCCGGTGGGGCCCTACAGCATGGCCCCCTTTGGCAACAACATGCCCTTCTTTCCAAAGAAGCCGCACCTGCTTTTCCCCCGAGAGGACAACCTTTTCTCGCCTTTCACGGACCGGATTGACCCGGACAGGTATTTCCTGTCTTCTTTGAGAAGAGACGACATGCTGCGTCACACCTTAGAGGGTTCGGCCATGAGAATGTACTCCAAAAAAATGGAAATGGAGAATTGCCAGGTGGACCCTGTTCGGGGCTACCTCCGTTCCAAGCAGCTGGAGATGGACTCATTTAAAAGGCACAGCTTCGCGGAAGGCACCTTTGAGAACTTTCAGTCCACAAAGCAGTTTTCTAAGCAGTTGTTCATGAACAATTTGGATGACTTTAAAATTCAGTCCAGTCATTTTCAAAAAGATCAGTTTTATCAGTATCAGTTTGAACATCCCCACGGGGCTCACAGGCCCCAGGGGCTTTTTGAAAGAATTCGAGGAAGCAGACTGGGATTCAATGAACCAGAAGATTATGCAGATGGATTTAGGTGTCCAGAACTGGAATCCAATTTCCCACAGGATGGGTACCCACTGCGGCTGGATTATGTGCCTTCCAATTCTTCTAAAGAAGTGCGACACGGCTCTGACCACCTGAATCCAGGAGGAAACGGTCTCCTCGGTCTTCCCTCGCTCAGAAGGCAGAACATGGGGCAGAAGTTTATGTGCCAGACGTCTCCCACGCAGAAGCAGAGCATGGAGCAGAGGCTTTTCCTGCACGACCAGGGCCAGGAGGCAGAGCAAGACAAGAAGGTTCAGGAGAACAGGGCAGGGTTGCGCAACTGGAGAATTTCCTCCTACCTCAGCGGGTATCAGTCTGACCCGGGAGAGGAAGGCCTTCCGATGATGCCGGTCGAGTCGGAGATGCATAACGAGGTACTTAGCTCTCCAGAACCCTTTAGCAAGTATCCCAGCGACCTCCTCCCCACTTTCAAACCTCCGCTTCCACTTCCAAATGCCAAAGACATTTCCAGAACGGAGAGATTGCCAGAAGAAACCTCGGTGGTGAAACAGGATCCCTTCAGGAGCAGAATAAATCCCTTGATCCAGAGGAGTTCGCGACTGAGATCTTCCCTTATTTTTAGTGCTGCCAAATTAGACCAGCCAAACTCATCCGCTGAGAAAGTCCAAATGGTACAAAAAGAGGAGACCTCCACCGAGGCAGTCAAGGGCACTGAAACCCTAAAAGCCACCACTGTCTCTAAAGTGGCCGAGCTGCTGGAAAAGTACAAGTCGGTGGGCAAAGACTCGCAAAGCCCCACCCTCAGTCACACCAAGGCTATGTCTGCCTTTCTCCAGGAAGAATCCCAGAATGCAGAAAAAAAGTACACCAAGTCGGTGCAGTACAAGATTCTGGAGAGCCGGGTGCGGGAGGACTCCAAAGACTCCTTCAGCCCCTACAAGCTGCACCCGGAGTCGGAGGAGCAATTTAGGGGGTTTGCCTCGGCCACCGACATGCTTAGTAAGGACCCCCTGGCCCACGGGAGCAATAAAACAGATAAGCTTGCTTCTCGATTCTACCCAGTAGACCAATCCAGCCTTCCAGGGAAGGAGAGCCTAATATTTGTGGGAGAAACTCAGAAACCTGCCATACCAGAGAGGGAGGAAAACTTGTCTTTCAAAGGAGGAGACGGGTCTGAAGCTGAAGGCCAGAAGCCAGCACAAGCCCCAGTCAGCACCATCTCCTCCAAGAACCAGGGCTCTGACAGCTCTCTCAGTAAGCCCGACGAAGAAATTTGCAAGCAGGAACAGAGTCCAAGAGAGTTTTTTAGGAAAGGATCTCTCAAGCTAAAGCAGTTGCTAAATCCCAAAGCTGAGAAAAAAACAGACGAAGAAACAGGCCCGGAGAGCTGGAAGCCAGATAAACTGAGCGCAGGAGCCCTCAAGCGAATGTCCCGGAGTGATTCTCAGGAGATTATAGAGGAGGAGAAATCGCCCAAACTGGCCGCACCAGTGCCTGTCTACAAGGCGAACCCAGCGCCTCAGCCGCGACTGCCCTCCGCCACGGCCAACGTCCTGTACAGCAGCAACCTCCGGGACGACACAAAGGTCATTCTGGAGCAAATTTCGGCCAACAGCCAGAAGAACCGGGCAGAGTTGGCCAGGCAGCTCCCAGCGGCCAGCAATCCTGAGCTGTCCAGGTCCGCCACAAGTTTAGACCGCAGAGGGGAAGAGAGGCACGCGGGGGTCAGCAGGTCAGAGAGCTTTGGGAGCCATAAGCGGGGCCTGCAGAGGGAGCCTTCCGAGGACCGGGATTCTCTTCTGAAGCGGATGGAGAGCATGAGGAAGGAGAAGCGAGTCTACAGCCGCTTCGAGGTTTTCTGCAAGAAGGAGGAACAAAGCGAGGAGGAATGTGAGACAGACGCCAAAGACAAGAAGATGGGGAAGTTCATGCCAAAACTCCTGGGGTCCTTCAAAACCAAAAAATGACTTTGAGGCAGCTGCCTGGGACGCCCCTGCCTGGGACCAAGGTTCGTGGCAGGTCTTCCTCTGCAGACCTTCCATTTCCAAGCCCTTTCTAGCAGCAGGACAGCTGGGCTGGGGCTGGGGGAGAGAGGAAAGGGGGGCCACCAAGCAGGATTAAATGACCATTGGGGGAATTAAGAGGCTAGCATCCCACTAGAGGTTAACTTTTTTTGGAAGGGATGGAGATTAGTCCCACGCTTAGGAACTTCCTCCAGGTATGGGAGAAAAACGCACCCATGTGAACGAAGAGGGAGCATTTGGCAACACAACTGTTTTTTGTGCAAATTCCAAGAACCCCATTCTTAGTACCCAGCTCAGGGCAACCGTCCTGGGCCACTGCCTCTCATCTTTTGCCTCTGCAGCAGCCCTTACTTGAGGGCCCATCATTTCACGGGACATTTTCTTTGTGGGAACACTCCATCTACGGTAGAGGGAAAGAGGCAGGAAGGAATCCACGAGGGAAGGTGAAGTCCACACAGAAAAGCACAGAGGTCATCTGGTCCATTAGAACAATGCTTCCCAGATCTGGGTAAATTATCCCAAAGTGGGTAAAAGTGTTTTTTTCTTTAGGTAACGGCACACGACCCGATTACCCAATCGCAACGGGGTCATTTAAATTGACTTAAAAGTGGTTTACTTACATTGGGTAAAAAGGACTTTCTGATAGGCAGTTTTGGATAAGCCCTGCAGGAGAACCTCTTTGCTAGATGACCATCTTGCTGGAAGACCTCCAGTAAAAGAGAATTTCCCTCATGGGCCAGCCTGTTGCACTCACTGACGTCCCCCTGAACCGCCCTTGTTCTTTGAGCATGCTGGTTCTGGCCCTGTCCTCCGAGAGCCCTTCAGACATGGGGAGGCTGCCATCGCATCTCCCTGCTGTAGGCTAAGCACGTCCAGCTCTCCCACCATCCCTGCTAGAGCTCTGGCACCCAGGGTGGGTCAGAGGCCTCCAGATGGGGCTTGGCTAGGGCAGAGTAGAGTGGGATGTTCACTTCTTGGGATTTGGACTTTCATGTGGCTGTAAATGCACCCAGGGTAGCATTTGCCTGCTTAGCAGCTGCTCATGTATGGTTGATGAGGACACCCAGATCCCTTTCACACATACTATCGAGTCATGCTTTCCCCATCCTAGACTAGTGCCTTACACATTTCCTAGACTAGTGCCTTACAGTGTTTAAGCTGCTCTAGACCTTTTTGAGTCTTCTCTTCTTTCTGCAAACTTGGTGACTATCCACACGATGATTCCCTCCTCCAAACCCTCTATAAAAAGAGCTCTGTGCCTCCACCCCTCACCCCACTGGAGGGTTAGGACTGGGTGAAACTACTGTAAGATGGACTCGCCATTGGCTGAGTGATTGTACCCAAAAAAGCACTTTCTAATGGAGGCGCTCCAGCTTGGAAGGAAGTCTCAAGTAAAGAGTGTCTAGAAACACTTTTGTTGAGATTCTGGTTCACAATGTCTGTAAGATTCCCCTCATCTACTAAGCCAGGAACTCTTATCTGGGGTTATAGTCTGGGATAATTTCTTTGTGAGACCCCCACACACACACACACACCTCCCGCTGGCTCTTCTTAACTGTTGTATTTCTTTCTCAAGTGCTCACAAATGGTCTGTTTGAAGACAGTGCCCAGAAGAGAGGTCAAGTAGTTTCTCGGGTCCTTCTCCTTCCCTTTTTGAAGGTGGGATTTAATAATAGAGTAAGAGTTGGAAGGGACATTGGAGGTCTTCTAGTCCAACCCCTTGCCCAAACAGGAGAACCTATACCATTCTGGACAAATGGTTATCCAATCTTTTCTTAAAAACCTCCAGTGATGGAGCCCCCACAACTTCCAAAAAACAAGCTATTCCACTGAGTAACTGTTCTCATTGACAGGAAATTTCTCCTTAAAATTTGACCTCCTCCAGTCTTCTGCAACCTCACCAGTCCTCCCGAAGTCGTCAGAGATCACCAAGAGGGTTCTGCAATTGCCCTCAACACCGAAGAACGTAATCCACGTGTGGCTCTGGATACCTCATTCAAAATAACCTAATTTCCTTCTTGTCCTCATCTTTGGGGTCGGGGTGAGGCAACCAGAACCACTTGAGGGGAGGCCCAAGTGGGCATTTTGCTGATCACCTGCTATTACAAGAATTTTGCCAGACTTCCCTTGGGAAACCACAGGTGTTTCCCTCTCCCGAAGAGACTCTAAACCGAACGGTCTCTTTACTCCCCGAGAAAGAGGGATGGACCTCTCCACTCAGCTGACGGTTCCACCGCATTTGTCCCGAGATTCAGCTTCCTCGTAGCCATAGCGCCATTTCTATTCTGGGGAAAGATGCAAAGTAAGATGGTCCCTTTGCACCATCAGCCTTAAGCAATTTCTTCTTACAACAGGCCTACATTCTGTTGGGCTTTATTTTTTGATGCATTTATTGTTCCTCTTTCCATGTTTTGCATGTGTCTCTTTTTCTCTTCAGCAGTTGAAAGAACTTCTGCAACTTTGCTGGCCTCCTCAGATTTTTGTCCCCATTTTTCTTTGGTTGGATTATTTCTGACGGTCCCATACAGAATCCCATTGCTTAGAATTCTTCTCATCCTTCTTGGATCGTTTGCTCCTTCAGGATTTCAAGTGATTGGATCTCACCTATCTTCCCTTGGAATTTGGATAATTCCTTCCAAAAATTTCTCTTTCAGGTCCCCTTCCAGAAATTACAAACTTAGAGGTAACATTATAATTTGGCCTAATGTTTCAGTTACCTCCCCTTCCCTCCTGTGGGGTGAGGGCTAGGGCTGGGACAGCAGGCCTCCAGGGCAGAGTAGAGAGAGGGCATTCATATGGCTAGCTCTTGATTTTCAGTATCCTGCAATTTCTTCTTGCTCCACGATTCTCAGCAAGGGTTGAAGGGAAAAAAAGAAAAAAAAAACCTCTACCTGCGTTCAGAGCTTTTTCCTACTTTGCTCCCACAAGCTCATCCTCTCAGCGAGAACCGGCATGGACAGAGGCGCCGTCCGCAGTCCAAAGGGCTCCAGCTTAGACAGAGCTCCTCAGGGGAGACGGACGGGCTACCGCCCCGATTCAAGAAGGCTGTTTTGCAGGTAGAAGACGAGGGGTCACTTCCAGCCCATCTCACTGCTTCCACTGGAGAGATGGAGGATGACCAGCGATCCACGGCATGCCTGAAACCAGGCCACGCAAACAGGCAAAGCCCCATCCACAGGATGCAGGCAGCGTACGAAACCATGCCCCCCGCCGTCCGGCCTGCGGAAAACCCTCTCTCCACAGAAGTGGTCCCTGGAGCCCAAAAGATTGGGGGGGGGGTCGCAGCCCTAGGATAGAGAAAGCATCCTGGAGCTTGTGCAGGCAGGCGGCTCTGCTGAGGGCCGAGGAAAGTGTTGCCATGCAGTCCGAGACAGGATGGGAGGACCTGCTTGCACCCAACACAGAGGGAGCTGCAACAGCCCTCCCCACCCTCCTTTGGGGGGCAGGAGAAGAGGGCCCCAGGCTTCCTTCCTGGGTTGTGGGGGGGGGCAGGGGAGCTGCACGGGCTCATTCCCAGGGACCTCTGGTACAGACAAGAGAGCGCTGCCTGCTTTCTCCCCGGGCTAAGGGCTAGGTAAAATGAACAGGGCCCTGTAAAGAAATGTTAAAGGGCATTTCTTTAATTCTGTTGCCTTGCTTGCCCTTGCGAGGCTGGAAGGAATATCAGGTAGGGCTGTCACTCACAATTCATGGGCTTGCTGGCTGTGGCAGAAACAGCGAAGTGCCCACAATTGGGCCTCCTGTGCCCAGTCTTGGCACATGACTAGGAATGTCTGAGAGTCTTCAAAAAGGGATGGGAAAACTCCTGGACATAGTCAAATTAAGCAGTTGTGAATTTGATGCACATCTCTCACAGTATTAGCAAGACCCACAATGGACATTAGGCCATTAAAATCTTAATAGAGTCCTTTATTCATTTTCCCCTTTGTCCATTCCTTTGTGACTTAGCATCTAATGCAAATCCAGTTTTTTAGTTTATGGTTCAATATATTGCTATTAACCATCCTGACCTTCCCAATATCTTAATACCTCCCTTGAGGGAAAGTGACCTAAATTATTGCTGTTTTTTTTCTTTCTCTCTCCCATACACACACACACAAACTCCTCCCAACTGGTCTGGTACATGGGATACTAATGTTTGTTGCTCCACTTCAATACTAGGCAAAGAAGGTGCGACAAATTCACTGAGGATCTCAACCCATTGAGAACTTTAGCCCATCCAGCTGCTGTACTACCTCTATAAGCAAAGCCACTTGCCCCCAGAGCCAGCCACTGGAGGCCAAGCGCTAGATATTCCTGGAAAAGCTGTTCAGCGGTGGAACCCCTTGCCCAGATCTCCTCCCTTCCTGGAGGCCTCCAAATGGGGCTGGTTGGGGCAGAGTTATTTGGAGGGCTTCCTGAGGCATTTCCCCACCACCACCAATGCATTCATTCTGGAGCCCCGTCTTGTGTTGGACTTCCCAAAACCATCGGTTGACTTTCACGGACTGGATGCTGGACCTTTGGTGCAACCTATTTTCAGGGCTCCTTGGGTAGTCTCAGCACTCTAGTGCTGATTAATTGGGATTTTTCAGATAACGTAGACTAAATTACCACTTTATAAGTACTGAGAGAAAGCGAAGGGTGTCGGCCAAGGGGCCGAGACCCAGAGATAGTTACCTGAAGAATTCCCTTGCTCAGGCCATCGTTTCGAGTGTCAGTCTTGTTCCTCTTGATTATGTATCACCCCGATAAAACCTGTCCATTACTTTGAAATCTGCTTTCAATTGGGCAGTTCTTAAATCTCTGAAAAAGGGGCTGCAGAATTGTTCTAAAGAGTATTTGGGGAAAAAAGATAGCTCATTGGGCTTGAAGCAATCAGTTGCCTAGAGGGCTGATAATTCTGCTTAAAGCAGTTATAAGTTCTGTGACTGGAATAAACTATGCAAATGTACATACATTTCTGGCAATTGCTTCTTAATTGTCAAGTATATGAAGTTATTCTTTCGCGTGGGAAGGGTTTCACCTATGTACGTATCAGACTCCGACTGCAGTTTTAGGTCTGAGAAACCAAAGTGGGTGGAGCCAGACAACACAGTGAAAGCCAGGGTGGGGTCTATAAAGTCCATTAAGTTTATTTTTAACCTAAAATCGCAGTTGCCTGTTTCCTACCTCAAAATGCTGCTAAACAAAAAGCCACCACTGCATTTGGATGGGATTCAAGTTGCTACAATTTTGTTCACTGGTTTGCGTGGTTAAGGTTTAAAGGTGAGGCTGCTCCATCAGCACCAGCCAGGGAAGGCTGTGGACGTGTACCACTGAACAAGCTCCAGCCTCAGGTAACTTATGTATATTCCTGGTCAGCTAAGAAAAGTCTACAAGTGTCGCTACGCTGGGCACAGCACACCTTGTGGCTAAGGGCCAGCAGGACCACAGGGCTGGAAGCGGGCTTGGGGTTCCATGATAGAAGCACCCCAGCTCTGCTTTCCAAGCTAGACATGGTACGCTACCTCAGTTTGTTAACAGATGTTGGGTGAGCTAACTTTAAGCCAGTTTAGAATATGTGCCCCAATGGGCATATTCTAAATATACATAATATATACTTAGAATACGTATACATATTCTAAGTATATATTACTGATACCACATTTCAGCACAATGTCTCGATTCCAGCACTAAGTGCCCAGAGATCCTCGCCCATGACCACAAGATTTTCTCCGTGGGGCGGAACCAGGAGGGATCTCCAAGCCTAACCTGGCGCAAGTAGGGAATGTGCCTGTTGTCTTTCCCTTCTAGGGAAGGCCAGTCTGGGTTAGTCTTGGAGAACGTGAGCACAGGAAGTCAATTACTTACCCTCCCCAGACCTCATCCGCACATTCACACGCATACAGCCTCTCCATCTGGGGGCTTGGGGGAATCTAATTTGCCTCTGGAAAGATGGGCCACAAGACCATTCCTGCCTTTGAGGGCAATCAGAGCCGGGGCGGGCCAGCCACCTCAGAGCAGAACGGCACTCGAGCCTCTGGCACGAAGTCTTGGGGGAGGAGGAGGATCTGTGGGCTGGGGAAGTGGCCTCTGGCTCACGTTCTCGTTTAAGAACTGTGGTTACCACCCTTTTCTCTGGTCCCCACTCATGCATCATCCCAGCAAGACACAACTTGTCACAAGTTACTTTTCTCTCCTTCGCATTAGTCACTCCTGCCAGGAAGAATTGGGCTTTTCCCTCTGGACTTCCTAACTCTTCCTAGTCAAGAAGACAAAAATACCCGAGTTTCCTTGGTGTAAGGGGACCTGATGGTCAGTCAAGCTCCCCACATACGTATGAGAAATCACTAAAATACAAAAAATGTTTTACGGTCTGATACTTCTAAGGGATAACCAGTAGATGGTAGGGATGGGTGCACCACCTCCATCCCACTCCCACCAGAGGTCATCCGTGAGAGGAACCAAGGCTGTTTCTGTCCCATACTCAGGCCTGAAACCTGAGGGAAAACGGTCCAGATAATCCATTTCCTCCAGGAACCTGTGGAGTTGCAACGCTGCCACCATCCCTAAAAAGAAAGGTGAGAGGCTGCATGGAAGTTTTCCAGAACCACGGGGTCCAGCAGTGGCTTCTTGAGGAGGGAGCACACCAGGGCCTCTTTAAAAGACAAGAGTGGCTTTTTTGTCCCCCCTTTTGCCTATAGGATCTGAAGGCCTGGTGTTTTAACCTTGGTCCAGAGAAGGCCTGTTCCGCAAAGACCAGGTACTTTAATATTGGCTCATAGAAGAGGCTCAGGTAAAACTATGTTTTAAATTGCTTCATAGAATTCATCATCATCATCATTATCATATTATTATTATTTTATTATTATTTAAACAGATTCAGCAAGGTAATAACTAAGATCAGGTAAGAGGTATTGTGATACTGAGCTTTCATCTATGGGCATAGATCTGGGCAGAAGTTCAGAGACGAACAAAAGGTCACCCTTAGCATACAAAAAAATCAACCCTTAAGTATTTAAGTGAGCAATTTAGAGATCATGCCAAGTACGCTAAGAACATTGTATAGCATATATGCAACTGCACGCACAATCAGTACACCCACGAAGTAGTAGGTAATCCATGAGTGTACAGGTGGTCCTCGAGTTACGAATGTAATGGATCCTGCCAATTATTTGTAACCTGAGGATTTGTAGGAGTGAATCGCGTAATTTGGCCACGATCACTCCCTGCTTTTGCCCGTGCATTCGCTAATCGAATGTGCGCACATCAGGTATTTCAGGGTGGGGAAAGCCATGGGGGGCCTAGTGCTTCGTACCCCGCAAGGCCTCCCCCCGACCCACTGAGGTATCTCATGCTTCCCCCTGCCCCCCATCCTGCCTGACTGGGTTACTTATATTATAGACCTCAATGATCAAGGGAACGGTCTCCTCTCCAGTCTCTCTGCTGCGGTTTCGTCATGAGCGAAGGCTGACAGTGACAAGAGATTGCATCCCTAAAGGCTCCGGTCATCTTTGCAAAAAGCCTTTGCCGCTGAGAACGGAGGCTGGGAGGGGCACGCGCGGCCCCCTGGGCCTCCATTCCCGCCAGGAAAGGCTTTTTGCAAAGATGGCAAAAGATTCTGCAAATGAAGGGAAGTACTAGGGGGAGGGTTAATGTTGCAACTTTGAATGTTGGTTTAGTGACCTGACGTAACTTGGGGATTATCTATAATTGAACCTTGAGCTGCTTCATGAGGAAGTATAAAAACTTCCATGCGCACCTGTTTGGGGTGTCCCCTTCTCCTTTTAAGTTGGACTTTACTGAAACTGCCGGCTTGGGGCGTCCACTTTGCTCCAGTGCAGAGATCAAGTGTCTGAATGGCACTTGAGGGGCCCCTGGTGCCCTCTGAGCCTGCTGGTTTTCTTGCAGACATTTCATGACCCTAACTGCGTGACGTCATCAGTGCTAGGAAGGAGTGGAGTTTGCTGTCTGTTTATATTCTGGTGTTTTGCCTGTCAAGTGTTGGTGTGTGTGTGTGTGGGGGGGGGGGGTCTTAAGAGATCCTTCGATTGCTGTTGGTTCCTTTGGCAGTTTCTTGCCGTCGCACACGCGTCCCTCCTCCTCCTCCTCCTCCTCCGGGACCCCGAATTCGGCCCGGGGGCTCGGCGCCCCTTGGGCCCATCAGAGGGACGGGAGGGGCGGGAAGGGTCCGGCTCGAAAGGAAACGCGCCAGGCCGCCGCCGCCGCCGCCTCCACCGGGGAAACTCGAGGAAAAGCCCCGCCGCCCGATCCGGCTCCCGCCAGGCCCCGCCGCCCTCCGGCTTCTCCGCCCCGGCGCCGCCACGCCCGAGCAGCCGGCGGGGCAGCCTCGTCCGGGCCCAGCGGCGGGCGGGATCGGAGAGGCGGAAAAGGCGGGGCCTCGCGTGGCAGCTTCCGCTAGGGGGCGGGGCGGACGGACGTGGGCGTTGCCAGGGCGTTGCCAGGGCGACCGCGTCGAGCAGCGGGAGGAGGCGGCGGCGGCGGCGGCGGAGCATCGGCCGGGCCGGAGGATGAGCGCGGCGGCGCCGGCCGAGGTGGAGGAGCCGGTGGCGCGGCGCTACGAGATCAAGCGGCGGCTGGGCAAGGGGGTCAGCGCGGGGAGGGGGGACNCCTCCCTCCTCCTCGCGGGGGGGGGACGCTGCCGGCCAGAGGAGCAGCCCGGCGGGCGAGGGTCTCTCTCCGCCCCCCGCTTCCCCCCCCCCGGCCGGTGGTTCAGGGGGGGCGGCCTGCTTGGTCAGTCGGGAGGGGGTGGGGGGGAGGCCGGCCTTCAGCTTCCCCTCCCTCTTGACTCCCCTCCGCCCTTGTAAATTGTCCTGGGAAGCTGTTTTTTCCCCTTGAAAGGTTTAAAACGGTGGAAGAAGACAAAGGCCAGTTAAGTCCTGCAAGTTCCTGGGCAATCTTTCCTTAGATAGGTGTTTAGGCCAGCCCTTTTTATTTATTTATTTATTTATTTCCGTATGGATTTCAACAGTTTTGTAACAAATAACAGATGTTATATAAACAGTTGACTCTTAGGCGACAGCGTATGTAAAAAATGACTTTTTATAAAAATAAGCTTTTCTTAGAAAGGCTCCAATTAAGGGTTTTTATTTGCATTCTGCAAAAGCCACAGGCTTCCTATTCGCCCCAGCTTGCAATCATAATAATTTATTAAACTTGTATGCTGCCTGACTCTCAATGAAATTGGGCCACTCACAACAATCAAATGAAATTACAATAAAATCAATCAAAGATAAAGACAAGGGCAAACGCCGTGAAGTGGGGGTGGGGTCCCTTGCTGAGGGCCTGGGAAAATTCTGCACCACAGCGTGGGGGGTGTGTGCATCTGATTCTCAGAGGAACCTCCTTCCAGAGAAGCAGACAAGATGCGCTTCCAGGGCTCTGATACTGGGCACTCTTTAACTGAAGAAACCTGGAGTGCGCCAACCTGCAGGATTAATTCGGGACAAGTGGTTCCCCCAAGTAGCCAGGCCCTGTGCCACATAGGTAATAAGCAGCACCTTGAGTTGCATCCAGAAGCAAACCCACAGTATATCTCTCAAAGCAGAAATGCTACATGGGCACGTTGAGACATTATTGTTTATGCCACCACATTTTGGACCAGTTGAAGTTTCTGGCTGATCTTCAAGGGCAGCCCCATGTAGAGTGTGCTGCAGTATGCAAGGTGACTAGGGCACGAGTGACACTCTGAACGCCTCTCCTCCCCCATCTAAAGCCCAACTGGTGCATGAAACGAGTGGTGCGAAGGCCTTCCTGATCACAACTGATACCTGCTCTTCAAGCAGGAACTCTGAATCCAGGAAGACACCCCCCCCACCCCCCCCAGATTGCATATCAACTTAGCTGGGGCAGAAACTTGGTGGTCTGCCTTGGCCAGCCTCGAGTCAAAAGATAAAATTAAAAGTATAGCCCTAAACCGGGAGGTGACCCCACCCAGTTTCAGGTAGGTGTTGAAAAGGAGGAAGAAAGTAGAATCCTGTGGGGCCCTATACAGTGGGTGCATAGAGAGTGATCTCCCCCCCCCAACCAACATTACCTGGAGCCTGCCCTAGAGAAAGAAAAAAAACGCCTGCATAACTGTAGCCCTGATCCCCAGCTCAGAAGGATGGGAGCCTAGGCCAGGGCTGGTTTGGTCTTATGTCTTGCAGGAATTTGGAGGGCATCCAAACATCATCCAGCTCCTGAACGTCATCCGGGCTCAGAATGACAAGGACATTTATCTGGTTTTCGAATCCATGGGTGAGCTCTTCCCAGCTTCCCATGAGAGAGGGAGGAAGGCAGGCAGGCAGGCAGCCAGCACCACAGAAGCCTGTCCAGTTGGATTCAAATCCTAGAAGTTTGCTTGTTTTTAACTATTGATTGCATTTTCATTTACAGTTATTTACATTGTTGTAAACACTTTGGGAGGGTTGTTTTCCTGAAAGGCGGGATATAAAATAATTGTAATTTTTAGAGTAAAATTCTAGGAACTAGTCAGTTGCCAGGAATTAATACTGCCTCAAAGGCAGCAAACAAATAAAAGCAAATTTGTAAATGCCATTTCAAATAAAAGCTTGAATGGAAGATAAACTTGTGGAGGTGACTTGCAACACGAGGGTCTTAGGACGGTTTTAATTGTTCAGCAGTTTACAGAGTTATTGCAGAGTAATGAAAATGTGTTAATAATGGAAGCATATAGAAGAATCTTTTAGCGGGTTAGGGTTTATAATGGTAGATTATGCTCTGCCAGTAGGGGATCCTGAAAATTAAAGCCCAATGTCACATCCCACAATGTTTGTGATATATTCTGCTCAAACAATGCCAGTGATGTGTTTTGGTCTGCATCCACCCTTGGAACAAGGGCTACACATTCATTGCTGTTTTCGTTTTTCAGAGACAGACTTGCATGCAGTGATCAAGAAGGGAAATTTACTGAAAGACATTCATAAGTGCTACATCCTGTACCAGCTCTTGAAAGCCACCAAATATATCCACTCAGGAAATGTTATTCACAGGGACCAAAAGGTATTTATTTTATTTATCAATTTTTAAGCCCTCCCTCCAGTTCCTTGATGATTCTAGGCACTTACAAATAAAAAGACAAAAAAAAAAAAACAAGACACGGGTGACCAGATGAACAGAACATCAGCCATAAACAGCCATAACTAAAGGAGCTCCAGAACCACACTGTCCCCAAGGCCCTAGAGGACAACCAGGCCTTTAATAATTTCCTAAAAGTCATAATGTGGCAGTCGTAATAATCTCTGGGAGATACGGTTCCAGGGGGCAATTGTGTAAGAGTAAGTGGGCTTCCTGGCTACCTCAAGATGATCCTTTTTATATTTAATCAGTGGGACCCAGAGTGTATCTGCCCTGCTTGGCTGATTGTGCTGGCAGACAGACAGACAGACAGACAGACAGACAGACAGACAGACAGACAGACAGACAGACAGGACAGGACAGGACAGGACAGGACAGGACAGGACAGGACAGGACAGGACAGGACAGGACAGGACAGGACAGGACAGGACAGGACAGGACAGGACAGGACAGGACAGGACAGACAGAACAGACAGACAGACCAGACAGACAGACAGACAGACAGACAGACAGACAGACAGACAGACAGAGGCAAATGGAGATAAAACAGTCCTGCAGACAGTCAATTATTCTGCCAGGAAGGATCTTATGCACAAGGAACAGAAACTGTAATTCTGTTGGAAACCATCTGGTATCCAGCACAGGTTTTCCAGAATAATGGAGTCATGTACCCGTAAGGCAGCCATCCCACCACCGCCTGTGTTTTTTCTGTGCTCTGGACCACCAATAGGCTGAGGCTTCCGGATGAGCAGCCCCACTTAATCGTGAGGTGACCAGGGCAGACGTGGCTGCCTGAAGGCCAGCTGGGCCAGAAAAGGCCACAATCGATGGCACGGATGTGCTTGTGTCAAGGCCATTTTAGGCACAGCTTCCACCTGTTCTTTGAGGAGCAGTTGAGAGTGCCTAAATTTAATTACAAGTCTTGAATGGGGAAGTGCAGCCCCACTGGGAGTTGATAGTGAAATATTTCCAGGTCGTGGTAGCCTTAGTAGACACAGCTACCTGACATGATGAACCCTGAGCCTGTTCCTCTCCATCCAGCCCTTCCAGGCACTTGGTTAGATTTTGGCCACATCCCTTGGCAGCCATACACAACTGGGTATCCTCCCCATAGTTCCACTTCTCATCCAAGCCTTTCCAAAGACTTCACCCAAAGGCTTCGTGTGTATGTTGAGTGGAAGGGGAGGCAGCATCAAAGCCTGAGCAAAGAACCCGGGGCGTGATCGCTCACCACCTGCCCCACGCCGCCGACCGAAGGTAGCCAGGGAGAAATGAGGAGAAATGCCACAGAGCAGCCTAGCCTCAGCCCCCACAGCTGATTCAGAAGGACGCCAGGGCCACCGGCATCAGGTGCCCTGGAGAGAGCAAGGGGCACCAGGAGGGATGTCAGATCATGAACTAGCGTGACCAACGTCATTTCTGTACTAAATCCTGGCTTGAAACCCGATTGATCTGGATCCTGATAATCTGTTTCCTCCGGAGTCTTCTGAAGCCGAAGCCCAGGTACCCTCTCTCTACCACCTTCCCTGAAATGGGACTTTTGGGAGTGAGGAGGTACCACGGCCTCCTTTAATTATTCCTATTCAGGTAGAAAAGTCTTAAATTAATGAAAATAAGTGAGGACAAAGTGGGAACTGGATTATCCTAACCTTCTTCCCATCCTTCTTCCAGGCACGTCATTTACTTACTATATTTCTGCATTTCCTCCCCTGGGCTGTATAGTTTATAGTTTAACTATGGGATCAGTTACATTGAGAGAAAGTAATCCGCCAGACTGTGTCATGGTGAAGGCATCAGGCTAGAAACGGGGGGTCTGTGAGTTCTAGTCCTGCCTTTAGCATGAAAGCCATCTGAGTGGGCCGGCCATCCACTCTCAGCCCTAGGAAGGAGGCAATGGCAAACAGCTTCTGAAAAATCTTGCCAAGAAAATTGCAGGGAGTTGTCCAGGTAGTATGGAGAATCTGACACAGTTGAACGGAAAGAAAAAAAGAAAAAAAAAAACCCAGCCCCCTAGGTCTTGGGTTGAGTTCCATGAACCATTTCATGGCTAAATCCCAGCTTCATACAAGAAGGAAGGAAAATTTTGCCCCCAGGGTAATGGGCTCCAGGGGAGTGTGTGTGTGTGTGTGTGTGTATGCATACCAGCAATGGAGATTAGGTGGGGCTATCTATTGCAGACATGCTCCCCTCTAACATAAGCACCATTATCTTGCATGCACGGTCTCTAGAAAATTCACTTATCACTTGGCAGTTAAGCTTTAAAGCAGGCTTTATAAAAGAAGATTTTTAAAGCCTCATATTGGACAACAAATTATTATTTTAAGGGAAAAGGGCTAGGCATTCCCTCCCCTCAACACATGTTCTCCACCCTGCACTGAGGCCTTAAAATACATTTCTTTTATTAACTGGAAAGCGTTCTGGAGGAGAAGCTCTCATCTTTGATCACCGCTATTCCAAGATAAGAGCGCTTCCTTTTTTTAACCTGCTCTTAGTAGAATCGGGCATAGCCGGATGCCGGTGGGTCGAGTGATTGGATGGCTGTACGAGTCCCTCCCTCCCTCACCGTTCCTCTTTTCACCGCCCTCCACTTCCAGCCTTCCAACGTCTTGCTGGACAGAGACTGCTTTGTGAAGTTGTGCGACTTTGGACTGGCTCGTTCCCTGGGCCAAATCGAAAAAGATGAAGGCAACCCTGCACTTACGGAGTACGTTGCTACTCGCTGGTACCGAGCCCCTGAGATCCTGCTTGCATCAAAATGGTAAGGAGTGGACTCCACGTGAGCCGTAGGAGGCGGGAGGGAGGGTGGCTTTCTCCGCCTTTACTTTTCCTTCCCGGGGATGTAATATAGCAACACCCAAAGTCCCAAACTTTTTTGAGAGCTCAAGGGGGACTAAGCAAGCTGGAGCTGCAGAGTGAAGTTGTAGTTCGGGTTTCCTAACCAGACGCTTGTTAGATTATGACAGAAGGGAACTGTACTCAGAGACTGTGGCTTCCTGGATTGACCATAGTTTGAAATTTGTACAAACCTTGAGCCCATTTGAGGGTGCGGTTTAGAAATTAGAGAAGCAAACCACACAGCAATTCTCCCCATTTTGAACCAGGAACAACCTGGTGGCTTCCTTGGTTCAAAATATCCAGTTAAAGAGGAATTTGTGGATCCACGTGTCGCATCTGAAAAAGCTTCAAAAAAATGGGCCCATTCTCCGGTGCTTCGGCTGGAAGCAGGCTTCCCCCGTGAGCTGCGAACGGGTTTCTTTCAAAGCTCCTGCCACCTCTGGGTTTGTAGCTGCTGGAGGTTCTTTCAGTTTTTCCATAATTAAAGGATAACTCAGGAGCCAATCAATGAGAATTGGCAAAACACCTTTGGCCACCTCTAAATGGCTGCACTCCTTTTTTAAAAAAAAAAAATTTTTTTTTACCCCTTCTTCTCCTATAGTTGCAAAGATACAAGCTGTAAAGTGATACAATTTCTTGGGTGGCTTTGTAAAGAGTGAGGAGACGACTGAAGCCATTGTTTCCCCTTCCCCTTTATGACGGGTTCATTTCCCAGGAAACTATCTTGGCCTGGGTCAAATGTTCCTTTTTGTGACCCAGGCAGTGTATATGTGTGCATGCGCACGTGCCTTCTTTCTGTTTTTTCCTCAGCGGCCCCCCCTGCCCCCACCCCTTCCTTTTTGCAATAGCTTCCCACTCGTAAGCAAGACCAGCCATGGCAGAACGTCCGTTTTCTGCTTTTGACACGCCTGTCTTCCCCCCCCCTTCTTCATCCTCTACATTCTTTCCCTCACGCTCCCCCCCCCAAAAAAAATTTGCCACCAATCTTATCAGTGGGAAAGCTTTAAACAGCAATCTTTCTGAGAGGAACACATGCCCCCAAATCCAAGAGGGAGTGAATGAAAGCAAGAGAAATCACAAATAACAACGGACCCATTTCCGTGACCCAAAGCACAGCTGGCTCTAGAACGACACGGAACTGGTTCCCCAGTGCTGGGTGAACGCCTGTCTGTGGCTGGCAGCCATGCTTGGCAGCTGATCCTGGCCCTGTCTGGAGCAGGCCGGGGGGGGGAGGGTGGCGCAGCCCTTTGGTGGTTGTGCGGCCTGTGCCGGAGGACCCCTCGGAGGCTCTCTTGCTCTCAGTTGCACAGTCCTTCCTCGTTGTGGACTTCCTCCCCTGCTCCGTTTCTCCTATGCCCTTCTCTAGTTTGCTTCCCAAATGGGCCAGTCTGCCTCTCTCAAGAGGTCCCTGGGGCAGAAACCTCAAAGCTCCTCCCACTGTCACCTGTGGGCGGTGTATTAAAAGGTGGCATTCACACCTGTTGCGCATGAGGAATCCTAATCTCGGCCGTGCCTGAATGGTCTTGTGGGCCTTGCCTGTCCATCCGCTGCCGTGTGTGCTGCCCACTGAGACAGCTTTCGGTCAGTCTCCGCAAGTGTCCGTGGAGATTCTCAGTCACCCAGGTCATGAAGCTTCTCGGATGAGAAGCGAAATGTTTCCAAGTGCAAAAACCTAAGAAACTCCGATTGCCTTTTGGAAAAGCACCTTTGGGACAGTTTCAGCAAGATATCCAACTCTGGACTACGGGGGGGGGAGGGGGGGGTGCTCCTCTCTGGGCCGGGGCTGGGAGTTCTCTCTCTCTCGGCACCCAGAAACCCGCTAGTGAGATGGCCTCACACAAAGGGAGCTGAGGCAGGGGCCGCCTGGCGCAGGGGGCCGTGCAGAGTCGACAGTACGGGCGCCCAGTGCCTGGGGAGGGAAGGCCTGCCACGCCCTGGAGCGTGATGGGGCAGGGCCTCTCTGGCAAGCCCGGTCTTCTCCCCGATGAGCCATCAACAGCCAGAGTCAGAGGCTGGGAATGGCTGGTGTTAGGAGCCGGCTGCGAACAGCAGTGACAGCAGCACTGGGTGATGGATTGATTTGGGTCGGATCTCTGGGTGTGGGCATCCTGTCTGTGGTACCAGAACTGTAGGAAAGCTCTCCCTTGACCCCAGTTTGCAGGTAATACAGCCAACAACGGAAGATGTTTCAAACTGAGCAATCCGTAGGTACAGGGTGTTACATGCAAAAGCACCGTTTTATCACATATGTCATTTTCCTAATTTCCTTATTAGGAGCAAACAGCGATTGATTTAAGATAAAAGCATCTTATCCTTGATCATAAGTAATTGTTTCTAATTTGCTTCTTTCCCTGGGAATTGTACATAGCAGCAGTTTAAACAAAGGCTACTGGTTCCTAATTGTTGTGTAGCCTATGCTTTCCACCCCCTATTCATTCTCTTTGCTGCCAGCACTTTGTTTTGTACAACTTACCTGCTGTTATGACAGCTTCTAGCTTACTCTGTTGTGACTCAAGACACGTCCACTAATGTTTGCTGATTTGGGATCCCACAATGTATATACCACTACGCCTCTCGAGGAAAACGTAGACAGAAGATTTACTCCTCCTCTCATAATGTTGGAACCTGGGCCAAGCCGTTAAAATTAAAAGCAAGGCTATGAGGGCCGATAAAAGGAAGTTGTGGATTCTGGAATTTTCTGCCATCGGGTGCGGAGATGAGCGCCAATTCAAGAGTTTTAGAAAAAGAGCGGACAGGCTCATAGAGTGTTCATGTCCTTGAACACTGAAAAAACAGGCATGCCGGCACAAGACAGGCATTGCCTAGCTTGGCAGTAACGTCTGTTGGAAGGAGCCCTGGGCGTTCTGGCAGGCCACGGATTAAACCTGTGGGCCTGTGAGGTGCTGAAGCTGCCGTTGAAGGAGTCGGTGCGGTCTTGGGCTGCATCAATGGAGATAACAATGTGGAGATCCTGGGAAGTGGCATTTCTACTCTCAGCTCCGCTAATCAGACTGGCCTGGAACACTGGCCCAGCACAAGAAGGAGGCTGAAGAACTAGAAAGAAAGTGGAGAAGAGGGACAAGGGTGGTGAAGGGCCTGGAGGCTCAATATGTCGTGAAAGTTGGGGGAACAGGGCATGTGCGGCCCAAAGAAGAGAAGGCCGGGGTGAGACACGGCAGCGTTCTTTCAGGGCCTGTGGCAGGGAAGAGGTGTGGAGGGCAGGGCAAGGAAGAGCAGGAGTTTCCTGACCCAAAGGGCCCTTCAGCAGTGGGGCAGGCTGCCTCCTGGAACGAAGGCAGCTCCGTTGCTGGAGGTTTTCAAGCAAGGATTGGCAGCCACCTGACTGGAATAGTCTGAGGACTCCTGCCTTCGGCGGGGGGTTGGGCTACGGGACTTCTAACTATATGTTAGTTTACTACTCCCTGATCACAGCAATAACTGCTGGGCAGCTATAGTTGAAATGGGAGGCCAGTCTTTTGCGTACATGTTTATTAAAAAAATTAAATTGTCTAATAGCAAAAGCTCTCTGTGCAATTTACAGAAATGGTTCTCCCGGTGGCCACTAGGAAGAAATGGAAGAAATCCCTTCCCTTCTGCCAAAGCACCTTAAAGGTTGCCTGGCCACTTCCTCCGAGGACACAGCCACCGGAAGAAGCACACACACACACACACACCCGGGGGAAGAGGCAGGCAGGCAGGCAGAGGCTGGCGGAGAGGGTGAAAGAGATGAAAGGAAAAGGAGGGGAGCTGTGCAGCGACACCTCAATTTAACGGATGACTCGCAGGCAGGAGCCCCTCTTCTTTTCTTCCAAATTGTCAAATTGGTATACAGGAGAGACTGTGGGAGCTGCATAAGCCTCCAACCAAACCGAGTGGCAAGGAACATTTTGGGAACAGGGAAGCAAATCGGGTAACTGTATAATTTTGGAATGATGGCAGCAAGATACTAAAGCATATCCTCAAAATCAGCATAGAGAAATTATGCCATTTGTGACCAAAAGACCCCCCTTTTCTCCACAGCCACTGCGTGATGCAATTTTTGGGACTACGTGGGCCTTGGCCACATTCAGCCTCTGTATTCCTTTATATAACAGTCACGTTGTGAGTGTCAAAACGTTTCTTTGTGCCCTTAATGAATGGCATGGCTGGCATTGGAACTTGATTGCAGTGCCAAAACCAGAGCCGTTCCCAACATCCGAAGCCGTTTCCCCAGGTTAATCAAATTTGGTGAACTCTTCTGCTACTTTTTCAGAGCAAAACCGGCCCCTCTTCCCATGCTCGGCACCAGGTGCACCTGGCCTCTTTGCGCTTTCCACACAGGGGTGGGGGGGGAACGGGACTTTTGATCCCCGCTGCCTTTTCTTCTTTCCCTGCAGTTACACCAAGGGGGTGGACATGTGGAGCATCGGCTGCATCTTGGGGGAGATGCTCCTGGGGAAGCCCCTGTTCCCAGGAACATCGACCGTCAACCAGATAGAGCAGATCCTGCATGTTATTCCTCCCCCCAGCGCAGGAGGTAAGAAGGGCTCTCTCTCTCCCTCTCTGTCTCTCTCTGTCTCCATCTCTCTGTGTCTCTCTCTCTCTCTCTCCCCGTCTCTCCGTCTCTGTCTCTGCCTAGATCCGATGGGACAGGCAGGTGGAGCCATTCACAGCTCCCTTCTTGCTGTAAAAAGCTGATGCGTTGCTGCATCGCCATCCCTTTGTTCCCTCCTTTGCCGAAGGGAAACTGAGGGTTCCCCCCCCCGGAATCTCACCCGCTTATGCCCTGAGACGCCTTGTGGATCCCAAAGATTTTCTGCTGTTCCTCCTGCTGAGCCCAACTGGCGCCCAGGCAGGCAGGGAGCTTCTGAGAGTTTCGCCAGCAGAGAGGGAAGTCCTGGGATGTGGGATTGGTTTATTGAAGCTGGTGCTTCTGAAGAGCTTCCCATAACACCCGCCCCCTCCCCAGGCAGACTCTTGAGCAGCTTGGCCCTGGGCTCCGGTCCCCCTTATAAGATGTCTACCTCCGTCCTCAGCCAAGCTTCAGAAAGGAGGCGAGGCTCCCTGGGATGGCCCACAGAGGCACCTGGCCCCTCCCCTTGCTGGCTGTCGTAGGTGTCGGCCTTCTGGGTGGTTTGGGAGCTGGTCCCCGTCTCATTGTGGAAGGGAACCCGAGCACTGGGAAGGAACTCGGGTGTCATCTGGTTCAGGCCCCTGCTAAGGCTGGAATTTGTGGAGACGTCGAGGGAGCTGAGAGCGTCCATGGGGATCAGCAACCCAAACCTCCTGTTACCCCCTGGGTTTAGGGGAGCAGGAGGGTAAACGTCCACGAAACAAATCACCACCCATTGGCCAAACCACCAGAGTCAGACCAGAGCACCACCGAGTGTCCCCTTTCTCCCCCCAACCGCAGAGACAGCGTGGACCAGCCTCACTTTGAAAAGGCTCCCGTGTCTGTCCCCAAGCTTAAGTGCAAAATAAGCCTCCTTTCTGGGTCTGGATCTGATAAGGCAGAAAGAATCTAGCCCAGGTGACTTGGATGGGGAGGGGTGCAGGGGGCTCATCTGAGCGCAGTCCAAACCCAGAAGTGGAAGTGAAGAGGGGCCGCATAAAAATGGCCCCTGGGTTCCCCCACCGTTCAACTGAATCATAGCTTATTCGACTCAGTTTTCTAGGCTTCAGCTCTCTTCTGCACAGCCGACCCGACCAGCGGGACTAGCTTGCGGCTCGGTGTATGTCGTCCCGCAGACAGGGGGGTACAGGAAAGGGTCAGGGAGGCCGAGAGCAAGTGTGGCCGGTCTCCTTTAGCAGCCCTGGCGGAGCAGGTGGGAGAGGAAAGGGGAGGGACCAGCCGCCCCCTGAAGAATCCAATTAGTTTGGGCCCCTTCCTGACACGCCCTCCTGCTGTCCCTCTCTGGTAAGCCCTCCCTCTTAAGTCCCCAGCTGTGCCCGGCTCCCGGCCTCTCGCCAGGGAGTTTACCTCTCGGGCCTTCCTAACCCCAAGGACTCCGGGGCTTTCAGGTCAGAACGGAAGGCGAACTGCCCCTGTCCGTTCAAGGTACCCACTGGGGGACGAGAAGACAAAAGAAGTCTGCAGGGCAGTTTATTTGTACTTCCTGGGTTTAGGTGCCACTGAAGCCCCAAATTGCCCTCTCAGAGGCCAGGCCCTGCTGGAAGAAACCGAAAAGGCTCTCCTCGGTGGTCCCTGAGACCCTGAGGGGAATTTCTGATCCGTTGCTTTGCTTTGTAGATGTGGAGGCCTTCCGTTCTGACTACCGAGCCTCCGTTATCAACCGTGTGAGCTGCCAGTAAGTGTTTTCTTTTGCTGAATGGATCGCAGTTCCCGAGGAGGCGCCTCTTCCACCTCGGGGTGAGAGGCGGGCTGGGAGCTCTCTGTGGAGTGGAACCGCAGCGTGCTTTCTGTCCCGGCTGCAGGCCCCAGCTGACTCTGGAGGAGCTCTTGCCTGCCTCCACCCCTCCCCAGGCCCTGGACCTTCTGAAGCGGCTCTTGGTGTTCAACCCCGAGAAGCGGCTGACGGCAGAGGAGGCCCTGGAGCACCCTTATGTGCAAAGGTGGGAGCCCCCTGGGCCTTCGCTACGGCCGCCTGGTGTCTCTCTCAGGCGGGCAAAGCCGTGTTCCGGCCTCCCTCGGCCGGCCTTGTGCTCACCCGGCCTTCTCCCGGCAGGTTCCACTGTGCCGCCAAAGAGCCTGCTCTCGACCACAGGGTGGCCCTTCCTCTTGCTGACGACGTGCAGCTCTCGGTGGCCGAGTATCGCAATCGGGTTTATGAGGTAACCCCGCTGCCCCCGGCCCAGAGGGACCCCAAGGGGGCCTTCAGCTCTGCTCTGGGGAGATCCTCAGTGGCCCAGAGAGCTGAAGGAAGACGCCTGTCCCGAAGGGGTAGGAACTTTGGGAGAGAGTGACTGTGACGCACTCGGGTTTGCCTCAATGCAGGCAAGCACGACTGAACAAAGTCGGGCTACTTTTCTAGAGTTTAAGAGCTGACTTCAGCAAACTAAGAAAGAGTCCATGGATGGAAATCCTGAGGGGAAAACAGTTCAGGATGCTTAGGAAACCAAAAACGAGGTAACAAAGGCCCAAATAAAATACCACAGAGAAAGAAATTGTGAGCAGCTCGGTTGCACAAAGGGCTCTCTCGCCAGCGGAGGATAGGCTTAGGATACAGATGGATCTGGACAGACTTGAACATTGGGCACTGTCTAACCGAATAAAATTCAATGGTGAGAAAAGTAAGGTTCTACATTTAGGCAAGAAAAACCAAATGCACAGGTACAGTGTGGGTGGCACCTGGCTCAATAGTAGTAACTGTGAGAGGGACCTCGGAGTCCTAGTGGACAATCACTTAAATAGGAGCCAGCCGTGTGCTGCAGCTGCCAAAAAAAGCCAACACAGTGCTAGGCTGCATTAACAGAGGGATAGAATCCAGATCACATGAAGTGTTAATACCACTTTACAAGGCCTTGGTAAGGCCACACTTGGAATACTGCATCCAGTTTTGGTCACCACGATGTAAAAAAGATGTTGAGACCCTAAAAAAGAGTGCAGAGAAGAGCCACAAAGATGATCAGGGGACTGGAGGCTAAAACATATTAAGAACAGTTGCTGGAATTGGGTATGTCTAGTTTAATGAAGAGAAGGATGATGGGTGACATGATAGCAGCCTTCCAATATCTCAGGGGCTGCCCCAAAGAAGAGGGAGTCACGCTATTCTCCAAAGCACCTGAAGGCAGGACAAGAAGCCACGGATGGAAACTAATCCATCCAGAGAAAAGTAACCTAGAACTAAGGAGAAATTTGGAACAACCTGCCTCCAGAAGTTGTGAATGCTCCAGTGCTGGAAGTTTTTAAGAAGAGACTGGGCAACCATTTGTCTGAAATGGTATAAGGTCCCTTCCAACTCTATTATTATTGCTATAATAAAAAGGGCAAGTATAATAGATGGAAAGAGGGGCTTGTAACTAGAGCAGAATTCCAGCAAATAATAGTTTGAGTTTACAAGGACAGTCTGGAAGGCTCAGAGTAAACTTTCAACAAATGCCAAAGTAAAAACAAAGTTTCTTATAAATAAACCTATAAAGGTTTCTATATAAGGAGCAAGAGGAAAATATGTCTGGCCTTTTGAAGATGAGGATTAGGGAGGACATGGACAACTGCCTTCCAGGGGCTGTCCAGAGAGAAGAGGAGATTGACTTATTCTCCAAAGCCTCAGAAGCCTTCAGGACAAAAAGTAATGGATGGAAGCTTGTTAAAGAGATGAGGAGAAATTTTCTAACAGTGAGAACAATGAATCAATGAAAAATTTTGCCTCCAGTGCTCCTGCACTGGAGGTTTTCAAAAATAGACCATTTGACAGCCATTTGACCGGGATGGAATAAGGCCGTGGTGGCGAACCTATGGCACGCGTGCCACAGGTGGCACGCAGAGCCCTCTCTTTGGGCACGCGTGCCGTCATCCCAGTCCTAGGTCTTCAGCTGGGTTTTATAAAACCTTTTCGCTTTAGGCCTCTGCCGCCGTGTGCAAAAAAAAAAAAAAAAGGTTCAATCAGTCAATTTCAACTTCTTGCGGGGAAAAAAAAAAGATCTCGCAAAGTTGGAATTGATTGATTGAACTTTTTAGTCCCACCCAGTCTGCCATTACCACCACAGCCACGCCCACCCAATGGGCCACTCCCACCTGGCACCCGATGATACATAAGTGGGTTTTGGGTTACAGTTTGGGCACTCGGTCTCTAAAAGGTTCGCCATCGCTGGAATAAGGTATCCTGCCTTCAGCAGGGGGTTGGGCTAGAAGACCTCTGTGGTCCCTTCCAGCCTATGATTTTATGTTCTATGTTCTACATACAAATGGTGCCATTAGTCTAAATGAGAAAGGGCTCCTTCTGCCTGAAATTTGGGAGAGTCAATTAATGTAGACAATTATACATGTCGCTACAAAATTCCCTGTCTGTACGTGCCAAGAAGCTCTTTTACCCAGCATAGTTTGAAGTTTTTGGGTGAATGAAGCTGGGAGGCCCTCCATAGTTAGTATTTTCCTCACTGGCTGGATTCCTCTTAAAAGGAATTTTTCCCCTTCGCCTTCTCCTCCCGCTTTAGAATTTCCAGTTTTAGTCTTCCCTGTCATGTTACCTTGGCTCCTTTGGCCAGAAAAACAAATTTTGAGACCCTTCCTTCCTTCCTTCCTTCCTTCCTTCCTTCCTTCTCTCTCTTCTTTCCAGTTGATCTTGGAATGGAAGGCCAGCAGCCAAGCACAGAAGCAGCAGCCCCTCCATCGAGATCATCTTTCGTCTGGTTCCTCGGAGGCCAGTTCCCCTGTCGGAGCCCACTGCCTGATGCAGGGAAGGACACAGCCTCTTCCATCCCATGGGTCTCCTCCACCTCTTGCGGCAGCTTCCCAGCAGAGAGCAAATGAGGCAAGAAACCCTTGCCCAAAGCCAAAGTTGAGCTCCACCGTCTGCAGTCCTACAGCTAATGTAGCTGCCCAAAGTAAGTGCATTCTCCTTGCAAAGGTACACTAAAATATTGCAAAAATCTGCCTTCCTGCCACAAATGAATACATGTTTCCATGGGTAGATTAATTACATTCCAAGATGTCCCAAAGTCCTTTTTCAAAAGGCAACTGGACTTTGTTTTTTCCTTGAAGATGTTTCACTTCTCATCTAAGAAATTTCTTCAGTTTTGACTAAACGGTGGGGAATGGAAGGATTTATATTCCTTGCAGTCATCTGGTCGTTAGTACTCTTTCTGAGAGTCATTGAGGCCACTTGGAGGCTTATCTGCCCTCGGGATCACCTGAATAGTGCAAATGGGTGTGGAGCCTTCTTGGAACTGCTGAAAGGACGGTGTTGTAAACAGGAGATAGGTGGTGTCGGATCCCTCCCCCTCTGTTGAGAGAGGGCTGTTCAATTTTAACATAGATGGCTTCTTTGACCCCTCTTTCAAACCAGTGGTCCTCTCTGTCCAAAATGTGGACTTTACTGTCTTTGAAAGAGTGGCCTTTGCCTTTCAAATGAAGATGGATTGCTGAATCTTGTCCTGATGGGTTTGTTCTCCTATGTTGCGCCATGCGTTTATGAAGTCGTTGTTTTATTTCCGCAATGTACAGATCTGCACATGGCTCACTGCATTGTACTGCATACACCACATTGCTCAGTTTGTGTCTGGGTGTTTTATCCTTGGGGTGGAAAAGCTTCTGCCTTAGTGTATTTGGGGGGTTAAAGTGTGAATGTATATTGTGTTGGTTGAAAATCCTCCTGAGCTTTTCAGATATTCCTTCAACGCATGGCATGACAACGTCGCTTCATTTGTTGTTGTCTGTTTTGTCTGTTATGGAGGAGCCTTTTTTTGGATCCAATGAAGGCCCACTCAGGACAGCTACAAGTTCTGAAGGCTTCCTCTTTTCCTTTTCCATCTTTGCTGGTAGGCAAACGTTCAGCCCGGTGGTCTAGGGGTCCGATCACTCCCATTTTTTTGTGCTCCAGTGGGTGCTGAAAATGAAAATGTAGATATTGATCTGTGTGTATGTGTGTATGTGTGTGTGTGTGAGGGGGGGTGTTCTGTAAACTTCAGTGTTAAGGATTCCATCTTCCTTAATGTGTACTGCACAGTCCAGGAAGGCCAAACTGCAGCTGCCAAAAAAGCCAGCACACCGCTAGGCTGCATTAACAGAGGGATAGAATCAAGATCACCTGAAGGGTTAATACCACTTTACAAGGCCTTGGTGAGGCCACACTTGGAATACGGCGTCCAGTTTTGGTCACCACGATGTAGAAAAGATGCTGAGACTCTAGAAAGAGTACAGAGAAGAGCAACAAAGATGATTAGGGGACTGGAGGCTAAAACATATAAGGAATGGTGGCTGGAATTGGGTATGTCTAGTTTAATGAAGAGAAGGACGAGGGGGGACATGATAGCAGCCTTCCAGTATCTCAGGGGTTGCCCCAAAGAAGAGGGAGTCAAGCTACTTTCCAAAGCGCCTGAAGGCAGGACAAGGAGCAACGGGTGGAAACTGATCAAGGAGAGAAGCAACCTGGAACTAAGGAGAAACTTCCTGACAATGAGAACAATTAACCAGTGGAACAACCTGCCCCCAGAAACTATGAATTCTCCAACACTGGAAGTTTTTAAGAAGAGACTGGACAGCCATTTGTCTGAAATGGTATAGGGCAGACATGTCAAACTCGCGACATCATGTGACGTCACGTGACGTATCGGGACAGTTTTGCCATTGCCGGCAATGGGGTGGGTGCAGCTTCCGCATGATGCGTCCGGCCCATGGGCCAGCAGTTTGACACCCCTGATACAGGGTTTCCTGCCTGAACGGGGTTGGACTAGGTGACCTCCAAGGTCCCTTCCAACTTTATTATTATTATTCTTTTCCTTAACATCTTCCCAAGTGAGCTTAATGTATCTGTACACAGAGTTGATGTGTTTGGTGGAGCTTCCAATTCCTGTGCTTGAGTCTTGACCCAGGTATCTCATCCATATATCTATACCAGTGAGTGGTTGGAGTTCCTGTGAAGGAGTTTATGGCTTTGGTTTCTACCTCTCTCATGTAGAGGTTGGCCACAACGGGGGGCACAGGTGAGCCCATGGCGCAGCCGTGTTTTTGCCTGTAGAAACCGTCACGGTATTTAAAATAGGTAGTGGTCAGGCAGAGGTCCAGCATGGCACATAGGTGGCTGAGCTGAGGTTGGTTCTGCCGCCCACTGGGTGGCCCTGTAGCAGCCGTTCCTTCACTACCGTGAGGGCCTCAGTTCTTGGAATGCAGCTGAAGAATGCAGGCTGTGCTAGAAGGGTCGAGAGACACCGGACAGCCCTGTGGGAATGAGACGTTCAGCAGAGTGATGGCAGGTGGGGGGGGGAACTGTCTTTGTGTCCAGTTGTTTTGGCCTGCAATACCCTCTAGTGCCATCCTGAGGGGAGGAGTTGAAACAGTTTTGTGTCCAGGATGTGAGGGGTCTGCAGATAACTTCTCAGCCATCCTTGACTTAAGAATTTCAGCTCAGGTAGCCCTCACTTGCCAGTTCCAGTTGTTACACCGAGGATGTATACCAGCCTTGATGGGGCGCTCTCGGAGATTCCCCGCAGGAAATGGGCAAAGGCAGGACAGATGCTACCTGGTTTAATTTAACCTCCATTAACGCTAGACTCATCCAGGAGCCGCCTTCTTCTTCTTCTTCATGGTTACCCTGCTTGTTCTCTCTGGCACATAACGGTTCCAATTTACTGGCCGCTTTGTAAGTGCTCCAGGAGCTGCTCCCCCCCCCCCCGTGATCGCTGGGGACCGTGGAGCCTCAGGTTGTCTATTCCTGCCTGTGATTTGCCCATCTTTCCCCTTTTCATGTTTCTCCCCTCTCCAAAGATTTCCTGCCTGCTGGCAACGTGGTGACGGGTCCGCCTCCCTCAGGCCTTCGGCAGCATCGGAGAGCAGCGGGCACATCCGCTCCTTGGGACGTGAGTCGCTCCGCCTTTTGCTCTTGCTGATCTAGACCTTGCAGGACTGCGGGCCTCCCCTGGGACTGCAAGAGCTCCTGGTCCTTGAAGGGGGTCCTTTCCAGTGGCCAGGCTGGCTCCCTGGGGGCTGGCACACGCTTCACCCGAGGTGATCCCGGCTCCTTCCCATTTTGATTCCAGAGTGCTGGAAACCTCTTTTTCCTGTTGATCGAGGGTTCTCGGCTCATAGCAAATGCCCGGAGGGGCTTCCCGAGAAGGGGGCCCAGTGCTTCCTACATGCTGCATCCTGGAAGGGCCTCCCCCGCACAGCCATGCAAGCGTTCGTGTAGCCCTCGGTCCCCCCTTCCTCTTGGGCTGCACAGGGAGTGAGAAGCTCTGCCCCGCAGAAGGGGCCGTGTACATAAGGCCCACGGCATACAGCTGTTCCACGGGGGGGGAGGGTGTTTCTCTGGAAGGAGCCCCCAGCTCTTAGCCTGCCTGACGGTAAAACGATCCCTGCGTTGCTGACAAAGAGCTTTCAGGTGTTTCTCCCTTTGGACGGGCTGCCTGGTTCTTCGTCTGCTCCTCTGTCTTTTTCCCTCTCGTCCCTGTTCCGGTGGGGCTGCCTTTGGTTTCCTTTCACCTGGGTGGTGCTGGGGGAGTTGTGTGAGGCCAGTTGTGCTTCAGAGTCATGCAATGATGCGAAGAGTGGATGAATCTCCTTCTCTCTGTGATCTGCCTCAGCAGGTGCCGAAGGGGCCGGGGGCGGCAGGCCAGGCCACGTCCCCCTTCAAGCCTCTTTCCTTGCTCGGCCAGGCTCAGGAAGCAGCCCTCCACCAGCACCTGATGAGGAAGGGGGCTGTTCCCAGCAGGGCTGCCGCTGGGCTGGTGAGTGAAGCTTTTCCTGACCAAATAATCCTGGGCTTGGCTGCCTTCTAGCTGGAGGGCTCCTCCGGGACAGCCCAGCTTCACTTTCTCTGGCCGGAAAAAGCTGAGGGGCGCAGGCGGGGGGCCCTGGGGTGGGGAAACACCTCCCTCCCTCCCTCCCTGTGTGGTGGTTGTGTGGGATCAGTGGGGGAGGGAGGGCACTACGCTCCCCCCTTGAGCTCCTGGAAGAAGGCAGGATGTGATTGTGCTAAACAGCGTAATGATCCTGGCCGGCTCTTCCAATTGCCTGCCTTTTGAGAGCCTGCCCCAGTCCGCCCCTTCGATTCACCCCGAAACCCCCCCTTTGCTCTTGGCAGAACCCACAGAACCCCGAATCCCATGGGAGGGAAGAGGCTCATTTCTTTCTGAAGCCCTGCAGGAAAATGTTCCAGGTTACAGCAAACGTCGGAATAGCTGGCGACCCCAAGGCCCACCTGGGCAGCTACTCCCAGTCCTATGGGACCATCTGCAAGTCTGCCCTTCAGAATCTGCCTCTCTCAGGCGCTTCTCGCCCAGCGCTCGCCCCCAGCCCCCAGGAGCTCTGAGCGCGGCCTCTGGTCGCCTGCAGCAGGGAGGCGGGCCGGCCTCCTCCTCCTCCTCCTCCTCCTCCTCCTCCTCCCTCGCTGGGGCAGGCAGAGTCCATCACTCGGTCACATCTGTCACGAGAGAAGGGAGCGCTGGGCAGTGTGAGCCTTTGCCTGGTCCCAGCCAAGTGGCGGGTTTTTTTTTAATGCCCAGGCTAGCCAACCTGTGTGTTGGGCGCTGTCACAATCAAATAAAGCCTCCCCTCCCTTTTATTCTGAGATAAAAGACTTTTCTACATGGAGTAAAGTCAGCAGTGCCTGTTCTTTATTCAGGGTAGGCTGGGTTTTGAGCCCCGGGCACTGGGTCGGTCTTGACCACGCGGCTGGTTCCCAGCGGTTGGAGTCCTTGCCCAGCTGTGGAGACCTCCGCTCTCTGCTTCCAAGGACCTTTTCTGAAGAGCTCTGCTCTCTTCTCCCTCCATTCCCATCTGATCCTGCAGGAGCCCCTCCGGGAGGCCCCTGGGAGGCTAGGAGGGGATCCCAAGGCAGGCGGGGGTGGGGCATTTACTCGGGGTGGGGGGGCTTTGTGCGCGCCCTTCCTTGATAATGCCACTGCTGCACCCTACTGGCACCTGCATGGGAATCGACACCAGGCATGGTGGAAAGAAGTGAGGCTGCACTTGTCCATTTGTCTGCCAGGAGGGTGCCTTTCCAGAACGGGACCCAATTTAATCCATGGACAGAAGTTTGGAAAATGGGCTGCAGAGAAAGTGGCACATCCCCCAAACCACGCGCGTGGGACTGCCGCTCCTCCTTCCTTCCTGGCCCTGCGTTCCCAGGGTCTGCAGACCAGCATCGGGGACTTTTCGTAAAAAGGTTGGGAAAGGGTTCAGAAGCTGAGCGATGGACGCTCCTTCCCCTACTTTGACCTAGAGACTCCTACAGCAGGACAGGGCCGTGTAGGCCCAAGCCTAACCCTGCCTTCTGTCTGGGAACGGGTGGAGGCCACCTAAACCCATCCAGCGTGGGGGAGGCTATCCTCTCTCTGGGTCATGGGCTCCGGTGCTCAGTTGCTGAAGTCACGTTTCCTCTTGGCTGTCTTGCTGTGGGTAAGTTGCCTTGGGGGCTCTTTTGGGGCCCAAAGACCACTCAGAAATCATGGCAGGATAGACCACTGCTGTCACCTCTGCAGCCAGTCAGAAACGGGGCCCTTTCAGCTGAGAGGCCAGAGTGCATTTCATTGGGGGCGGGGTTGGGGGGGGCTGCTGTGGTTTTGGCAAGGAGGAAAAGGGGTCCCAGGCGCTCCCGGTCTCAGGAGTCCATGAGGGAAGAGAAGTGGTGAGACCAACCTACCCCACCTTCCTACAAACTGGGCGTTGTTGGCCTAAAGAAGGGAAGGCCAGAGTTGTTCCTGAGGAGGGGGAGACTTAACCGAGGGAGATCCAAATTCAAAACGAGGGATTTCTGGCCCAGCCCCCTGAAGATCAGAGTGGGAAAAACTCACAGCCGACTTGCCCTGGTTGTCTCACGCCGGCTGACTCGCCGCAGGACAAACTCGCCATGGAACAATTCAATGCAGGATAATCAAGAGAGGAACAAGTGAATTGTGGACTCCATGCTCTGGCTCACCCCAACCTTGAGGACTTCTGACTTGAGAAGCAATAGCAATAGTACTTAGAGTTATATACCGCTTCATACTGCTTTACAGCCCTCTCTAAGCAGTTTACAGAGTCAGCATATTGCCCCTCCCCCAACAATCTGGCTCCTCATTTTATTGATCTCAGAAGGATGGAAGGCTGAGTCAACCTTGAGTCGGTCAGGATCGAGCCCCTGGCAATGCTGCCTTCTAACCCCTGCGTCGCCACCAGGGCCCATAGTGGTGAGAAGGTTCAAACCTAAAGCAAGACAAGGCCCGCTGCAATTAATGGTCCCTCTCTTGAGTTATCCAGCGTTGAATTGTGTCACGGTGAGTTGGCCAAGGCGAGTCGGCCACAGTGAGCTGTCCTAAGCCCTCTGGAGATGATGGAGGTGCTCTCATCATCTGTGTCTGAGAAAGGGCTCTTGGAAACTTGGTGGTGCATTTTTATAACATGCACTTGCCAAATGCAGGAAAGAGAAGCAATTTACTTTGGAGAAGCTGGATCTGGCAGAGGCTCTGGCATCTGATCGGCATCTTAAAACTTGGGTTTGTCTACCATCACATATTTATTTGTGACATCTTTCTTTCTCCAAAATGTAGTCCCAAATGATGGAAGTTTTAAAAATAAAATT
The DNA here is from genome assembly GCF_001527695.2 of Protobothrops mucrosquamatus. Lineage (NCBI taxonomy): Eukaryota > Metazoa > Chordata > Lepidosauria > Squamata > Viperidae > Protobothrops > Protobothrops mucrosquamatus. Next base: position 31,032 of record NW_015386856.1, on the reverse strand, counting down.
TATTTTAACATTGGTTCCAGTGACCCCTTTCACTAGGCAATTTGTCAGGGAAACCTGCAACAAAACCACGGACCAATATAACCCCAGAACACTTAGAACCGAACAAACAGCCATAAAATACTATATTGCCGATACCTGCCACCCCCAAAGGTAAGAGTGGCCCTGCCCGTGGGTGTCATCAGCTCAGCCTCGCTAGCATGAACATCACGGGATTGTGCTGCTTTCTGTAGAAGAGAGCCACCTGGCTCCTCGCCTGGGGAAGGCACCTGCTGTGGCTGGCTGCAGGGTCCAGGAGAGAGAGAGAGAGCCCTGGGCAGTGGGGCCTTCAAGTGCTGAGCGTGGGAAAGGGAGGCGCGGCCATCCTTTCTGGCTGGCAGCTGCTTGAGAAGGGCCCGGATCCCTGCGCGCTCAGCAGGCTGGCCCCTGGAGAGAAAGGCGAGGCAAGCTTGCCCTTGGCTGGCGGAGTGCATCGAAAGCTGCTGCCGGGAGTGATGACCTGGCGAGACCCACGACGCTGCTGCAGCCAGGAGCGCCTGCGTGCGAGGTCTTGCCTGCACTGGTGTTCTTGGAAAAGGCGGTGCTGCTGCTCCCGCAAGTGTCTCAGGAAAGCCTTCAGCGTTTGGGCTTGCTTAATGAGGCCAAGAAGCTCGTTCTGCAGGCTCCAGTTGTCGGCTTTCACTTGCTTGGTGTGCTGGATGAGGCTGCGTACAGCCGCCTCCTCTGCCAGTTTGGCCAGAATTTGGACCTTCTGCTGAGCATTCATCTCGTAGTCGGCCGCCTGGTGAAGGAACCGGCTCTTGACTCTGTGCATCTGCTCCGCGTGCTGAATTTTGGTGATCAGCAGCTCCTTCTCCAGCTCCCGTATCTGGGTCAGATGTCGAAGCTGCAGATCCTGCCAGGGCTGCAGCTCAGCCACTTCCCGGTTCAGGAGGAAAAGCTTGTTTTCCAGCTCCATGAGCTGGCGCCTCACCTCCCTCTCTCTCTCGGCGCACTGAGCGGCCACCTCTGCTTTCTGCTTCTGGATCTGAGAGAGGTCAGACCGATTCTGGTCGTTCAGGGAAACGATGGCATTCTGACAACGGACGGTTCTCCGGGTTAAGTAAGAGAGGTAGACCTTGCTGGCTTCTCGGACCTGCTGGGCTTCCTTGTCCAAGTACTCGTTTTCCGACTGGAAGTGCCGCAGCCGCTGAGAGTAGGTGACGACGTGTTCGGAGAGGATGTCGAGTTCCTTCTGCAAGCGCTGCTCCTTCTCACTCGCAAAAGGTGCAGCGCCCGAAGGGCCCACAGCCCCGTCCTTGCCTTTGCTTTTCTTCCCTTTGGGCTTTTTCTTTGGGGCCATCTTGGTTAGGCCAAAGGGTGGAACTTCAGATGCTGTTGAAACAAAGAGCGAGAATGGCAAACCGTCACATCCGTGACCACATCTAGAGATTCGCAGTAACGATGTTTTCTGCCCCCCCAAAGTCTCCTTGGGGAGGGGGTTGAGTTGCATTATGTCTTGCCTCACCAAATTATGGATTCTGCCTTGCAGCAAAACAGACAAACTCACAAAAACTCCTCAACAACTTCTCTGAACCTGTTCTAATTTCTCTGAATCATTCTTAAAACATGGCATTCAGAACTGAACACAGTACTGAAGTTATTTAACTCGGAACAGAATAAATTGGAATAAGTTTTTTCTCCATGGAAAACTCCATGGTTTCTCCAGAGTCACACGGTTTGAGTGGGGTAGCATAATAAGTCTAATGAATGCATTTGTGTTTTACACTTCTGTTGGCGAGGCCTAAAGTTCCTTTTTCATTGTTTTGCAGCCACGTCTTACCGCTGGCTCATATTCAGTTCACAATTAACTACTATTCCAAGATGTTTTTCACAAGTGCCGAGTCAAATAACTCCCATCCTATACCCAAGCATTTGATTTCTTTTTCAAATGAAGAATTTTGCATTTATTCTGAAGCTTTCAGACGTGACTTTCTCCTGTAGTAATAGTTACTTCACCTAGGATTTTTGTCCTGTCAACAACACGTCAAGCAATTGCTGTAAGTTCAACAGCAACATGCTTCAGTGGTCACGGTTGAGCCAGATTTGTTTCAGGCCCACTTGTTGAGCAGCAGTGGCCCAGTGGTTAGAAGGCAGCATTGCAGGCTAACTCTGCTGGCTGCCAACAGCTCAGCAGTTCGAGTCTTATCGGCTCAAGGCTGACTCAGCCTTCCGTCCTTCCGAGGTCGGTAAAATGAGGACCCAGATTGTTGGGGGCAATAAGCTGACTCTGTAAACCCCTTAGAGAGGGCTGTAAAAGGCCCTGTGAAGCAGTATATAAGTCTAAGTGCTATTGCTATTGATAAATATTTGAAGATTTGTGAGCAAAGCCTCTTTCTGAGAAACAAAGTATTCTTTTAATAATAATGCCTCAAAAGTCATCGCGCATAAATCAATGATGAAAGTACCCCTCCATCAGTAGGTTTGATCCAAAGATAAGTAATAGAAGATGTGATAAGGAATCAGCATTCATTCTTCCAGAAATGTGCTGCATAACAAGATCATAAGGTTTCAATCTCCAACCGAGACAGTTGGAAGTGAGATGGCAAAATGTGCCTTTAGCTGAACGAAGCATGGACACGAGTGATTTGTGATCTCTGAGCAATACAAATGGATTAGAATGTTCTGTAGCCCACACATTTCCTATAATTTCAGAGGTTTTCCCAGAGAAGAATGTGAATGGTTGGCATTCACAACAGGCAATTTCGATCTACCTCAGTCTGCAACAAGTGGTATCCAGTCCCACAGGACTGGCATCAGTCGCCAAAAAGTTGGCACATAAGTCAGGCAGGGTTCCTTAGTTTACACAGCTTTCAGCTGCTGAAAGGCAGAGTCGGTTCCCTGCATACCAGAGCCAAGTGGCTCCTATTCTGATCAGCAGGCATAGTGGTTCCAAAATATCTGCATAATTAGCACTATATATTTCACAGGACAGCCACAGATAGCTAGATAAGAATGCAGCAAATCCAGCTTCTCGGGAGTGGGGCTTGCATAATAGTTTCTATCTCCTCCTGAACGGATTTAATTTCCTAGGCTGAGTCCTTAAAAGCCAATCTCTTCAAGATCCAAATGACATTTAACTTAAGCCTTCTTTTCTTTAGGTTAAAATCATTTTTCTACTATCACTCAAAAGCTACTCTCAGTCGATCCCAGAGCACAGTCGCTATGCATACAATTGCTAATACCCACACCAGATAACCCTGGAAAGATAGACAGGATGAAGTCTGTCGCCTTTTGGTGCATTCTGTGATTGAATAGACTTTTACAGAAACTGCAACAACCATGGTGCATCATATTGTTAAGATGTCAGCACCCACCCTCCTAGAGAAAGAAATATTTTTGGGAATATTAAAAAAGGCAAAATATTATATTTCCCCAAAGGAATAATGAAAAATCTTAGCAAAGACAACCCCAAGTTTGTCTCCCGCACAGTTGATGCTGCCGGGCGTGGGCAGAGGGCGTGGCCGTCATGGCGCTGCTGGGCTGCCTGGGCGATCTGCGGCGGGCCCTGGAGGCAGTGAGTGGCCCTGCGGGCAGGCTGGGTGGGGGAACGGGGCAGGGGGTGGAGCCAGTTTTTGGGCACTCAGTCTCTAAAAGGTTCGCCATCACTGTTCTATAGTATTGATTTCTTATGATTTTTTTTCACATTAGGTGGACATGACCATCTTGTACCTTAAATCTAACTTTTTGTATCCTGAGATACCTTTTTCTTCTGAGGTAGAACTGGGTGCTGATTTTTTTTTCTAGGATATTTCATTTTATACCCTTTTTATATAAAGAGCAATACTTGTCCTTGTCTTCTGCTCGGTGGTTTTTCCTATCCGATCTTTAAAGTTTCTATTCAGAAATGACTATATCCCACAAAATCTCGTTATATGTTTCCGCTAAATTGGCACCTGAATCTCACAATTTAGTAATTTACTTTGTGGAAAGAAAAATCTTCAGGTCCAGTTCCAAGCTGGGAATAAACAAAATGGAGGCTGTTTGGAAAGAAGGTTCTGTTTATTGAAGAACCGAACCAACAGCATGTGGTTCTTGGACAGCTGACCCAATGGGGTTGGGATAGGTCAGCTTTTATACATTCTTTGAGGTTTTGTGTTTGGAATGCTCCAGGAGGTTGTGTAATGAGGTGGGCTTTTGTGTTCTAAAAGAGTGTTGGGTAACTTCTATTGTGGCTGATGGCTATGTCCTGTGTTGGATTTTTTGGGGTGAGGGGTTGCTGGTTCTAATAATATCACTCTGCTATGGTTCGCCATCAAATCTTGCTCCAAGGGATTTTGAAAGATCCTGTCTTGAATGGGCTTGTGTCGGTAGTATTTGTTTGCCCATGAATGGGGCCTCAGTCTTTCTGAATACTCAACGAGTGGCCTTCAATGGCACTACATCCACATGGAGAGAAGTAAGCAGTGGGGTAGCACAAGGTTCCGTCTTAGGCCCAGTACTCTTCAATAACTTCATAAATTACTTAGATGAGGGAATAGAAGGGGAACTCATCAAATTTGCAGATGACACCAAATTGGCAGGAGTAGCCAACACCCCAGAAGACAAACTCAGGATCCAAAAAGATCTTGACAAACTTGAACAATGGGCCCTATCCAACAAAATGACTTTCAATGTGGAGAAAAGGAAAGGCTTACATTTAGGCAGGAAAAACCAAAGGCACAAATACAGATTGGGCGAGACCTGGCTTAAAAACAGTAACTATGAGAGGGACCTTGGAGTCCTAGTGGACGATCACTTGACTATGAGCCAGCAGTGTGCAGCAGCAGCCAAAAAAGCGAATACAATCTTTGATTGTATAAACAGGCATAGAATCACGATCATGCAAAGTATTATTACCATTTTATAAAACCATAGTAAAACCACACCTGGAATACTGCAGCCAATTATGGTCACTATATCACAAAAAAGATGTTGAGAGTTTGGAAAAAATTCAGAGAAGAACAACTAAGATGATCAAAGGCCTGAAGACTAAAACATACAAAGAATGACTGCAGGACTTGGGTTTGGCCAGTCTAAAGAAAAGAAGAAATAGAGGTGACATGATAGCAGTTTTCCAGTATCTGAGGGGCTGCCACAAGGAAGAGGGGGCCAGATTGTTCACCAGAGCACCAGAGAGAAGGACGAGAAACAATGATTGGAAATTGATCAAGGAGAGAAGCAACCTGGAATTAAGGAGAAAATTCCTGACAGTGAGGTCAATCAACCAGTGGAACACCTTGCCCCCAGAAATTGTGGGCGCTCCATCACTGGAGATTTTTAAGACAGTCACTTGTCTGAGATGGTATAGGTCAGTGATGGTGAACCTTTTAGAGACTGAGTGCCCAAAAACCACCCCTCCACCCAGCCCATCCGCCCGCTCTGCCACGTGCCCCTGCTCCACCCCTGCTCCATCCCCCACTTCGCCCCGCCCGCTCACAGGGCCCCCACTGCCTCCATGGCCCGCCGCAGATTGCCCAGGTGGCCCTGCAGCACCATGGCGGCCATGCCCTCCACCCATGCCCAGCAGCATTATCTACACATATTGGGGCGTGAAGGTGGAATCTTGTCCCTGCTGCCTGGCTGCCATGCCCTTGGCTGTGCTGTTCCGCACAGGCCGCACCCAGGGGCAACTCTCCGGGGGGGCTGCTGGCGAGGAGGGGGGTGGGGGGAGGCGGAGCTGTGGTAATGGCGTGTGTGCCCACAGAGAGGGCTCTGAGTGCCGTCTCTGGCACGCATGCCATAGGTTCGCCACCACTGCTATATAAAGATGGTGGGCTATAGGTTTCCGGAATGTTCTCTAACTTATCTTGTTATCCTCTACATATGAAGTATATTATAACTCAAAGCATTTAAGTGAGCCAGAGCAAGAGATAAAATCCACCATAAAAATAAATACAATGTCTTTACTTCAAAGGTACCCAGTATTTTGCAGCAAGAACCAGGAGTGAGCATGGTCAGTTTGATGCTTTCAATCCTGAGATCAGGTTGAGTTAAGTTATTCCTATTTTATTCTCAGTATCAATTATGATTATGATACTTTTATTTCTCATAGACTGGTATGGCAGAATAAATTTCTCGACTGTCAAATGCATAGGAAATGCCACTGCGAACTAAGCAGTTCATGAATTTGTCAGCTTTAAGCAAGCACTTTCCTTATACACCACATAGGAACTCAGTGGCTACATTGACATGGCATAACAGGTAGTTAGTTATTAATGGCATAACTGGAGTTATTAATGTGTAAACAAACCCATTAGGTCAGGCAGCTAATAGTACTTTCATCAATTTGTCAGTGAGTTTTCACTGAACAGTTCTTGAAAAAGAAACATTAAAAAACTAAAATTAAAAATCTTGATAATGAAACAACATGAAAAGTAATTTCTCTCTTTAACTATTAGTGGCTTTGTTAATTTCCATGGATAAAAGGTTTATTTTTAAACAGCTGCAGTATGATGTCTAAAGCTGCAACTTTAACAGCGGGAGTGTTACGAAGCAGGAGAGGAATGAGGCAGCCTGAACATCGAAGGGGAAGAGGGGGGAGAACAAAGCCATCCATCCATCTTGGGAGAAGGCTAGGGAAACCATGGACACAGGGGCCTCCTACCTCCTCCGTGGACGGTGAGGCATGCATGTGCCCAAGCAGAGTTTTAATGTAGTCTCCCCTTGTCCTCACATTCATCCAAGAAGTCAGAGGTGAGGAACAGTTCTGTTGCCTAAAGCTGTTAGCATCCTTAGAAAATGGATGCATCCATGGAAACAGAACACTTCCGCAATCAGGCAGCCAATAGCAATATAGGTCCGCCTCACGCTTGGCTCGGACAATCTGTGCAGTTAGGCTCTGTGTTATTCCTGAATATAAAGTATGGTTTCAGATACTGCCAATAATTGATTGCCCACAGTTGGGTTAGGGTTAGGTTTAGGGCTAGATCACTTTGGAATCAGGGCTGAAAAATGGTGTGAGGGCTAGATTCTAGGACCGTGGTGGCGAATCTATGGACACGTGCCACAGGTGGCAGGTGGAGCCCTCTCTATGGGTACGCATGCCGTCGCCCCAGTCCTAGGCCTTTAGCTGGGTTTTATAAAACCTTTTCGCTTTAGGCCTCCGCCGCCATGTGCAAAAAAAAAAAAAAAGGTTCACTCAATTAACTTCTCGCAGGAAAAAAAAGATCTTGCAAAGTTGGGCCACACCCACCCGGCACCCGATGATACATAAGTGGGTTTTGGGTTGCAGTTTGGGCACTCAGTCTCTAAAAGGTTCACCATCACTGGCCTAACTCTACAGGGATAACTTACCAGGCTAGAAACTGGGAGACCATGAGTTCTAGTTCTACCTTAGGCATGAAGCCATCTGGTTGACCTTGGCCCCTCTCCCTTAGTCTTAGAAAGAAGAGGCAATGAAAAACTCTTCCAAAATCTTACCAGAAAAACTAGTCCAGGCTGACTCGAAAGCACCCAAAAGGAATAAATCAACAGGATAACTAGCACCTTGTTAATGTCCCCTGGGAGCCAATGCAACGTGCAGAGCTGCAGTGCTACGGGAGCGCAATGGGGGTGCCCAATGCAGCCTCTGCTGCTGCATGCTGGAACAGCTGCAACTTCTGAATGCAGTTCAAGGACGCCAACGTGCTTCTTCTTTTATATTCAGAATGGTAAAGAGAAGCGGGCTATAATTTGTGGCTGGCACTGTTGCAAGAAATGGAGGCCCAGGAAGTTCTAGGAGGTGGCCAGCAGAGCAGCCAAGTTTGGGGAGGGGGTCTCCCCAAAGTGCCCTCTTGCTGGTTTTCCAGTTTCACCCTGTAGCTATGGCAACTGACAGCAGCAACCCCGAACACTAAAACAAAGCTGCCTGGTTTCATTAAAAAGGTTCACACATACAGTTTATCTCCTTGACATTCTGCACAAAAGCCCTTTACAAGCTTGCTGTTCACTGGGAACCACCGACTGGCTCACCCTGACGGCTGGGTGGCTGCCAAATAATGCGCTTGATGGAGATATTCTCGTGCTAATATTTTAATCAAAACATTGTGCTGATACATGATGTCAGCACTGAGAGGGGGCTGCCTCCACTCCGGGGACTGTTGCCAGCTGAGGGGGGGGGCTCCCCACTCTTCCTTGAAGCCCCTCAGCCTCATCAGAGATGATCTCCTCTAATGCTCCTGGCACACCCATCTGGGTCCACCTCCCCTGCCCAGGCTGACCCTTGCGCATCCCCTGGTGGCGGGAGGGGGGGCTCGCCCTGTTTCAGAGGCCAATGAAGTACTTGCAGGATGCAAGTGGGGGATGCCTGTAGCAAGCCTTTTGGGGAGATGGGATCAAGGCCCCCGTGATAGACGGGAGGAGAAGGTAGCCTCGGATGAGTCCCTTGGATAGAAGAAAGGCGGGGGGGGGGGGTGATAGAAGACCCCAAGGACCAGATTAGGAATGGATTGTGGTGGATAAACTCTCCCTGTGCAATTGCTAAGAACTGATACCAACCAGAGAGCACAGAATCTGTCAAGGGAAAGGCGTCTTCAGTTGTTCCATAATGGGGCAAAATTAGCCAAAGGACCAAAAGCTCCCAGGATGAGGACTCCCAGTGACTCTGGGTGGTTTAGTTAAAAATGTTTAAAAACAAAGAACAAACTAAAACACAAAAGCAGCACAAGAGAACAACAATGGCAAAGGAAGGAAGGAAGGAAGGAAGGAAGGAAGGAAGGAAGGAAGGAAGGAAGGAAGGAAGGAAGGAAGGAAGGAAGGAAGGAAGGAAAAGGAGTAAAGGGCCTGCCAGGGGCCTGGGCAAAGAGCCAGGTCTTCAGGGCCCTTGGAAATGCTCCTCATCAGTGGTCAGGTGAGCTGGGGGGGAGCCTCATTTTAGGGTGCAGGTGCTGCCCTGGAGAAAGTGGACTTCCAGGACGAGAAACAATGGTTGGAAACTGATCAAAGAGAGAAGCAACCTGGAATTAAGGAGAAATTTCCTAACAGTGAGAACAATTAACCAGTGGAACAGCTGGCCTCCAGAAATCGTGGGCGCTCCATCACTGGAGGTTTTTAGGAAGAGGCTGGACAGTCACTTGTCTGACATGATAATTCAAAACTAACTGTTTTGCATACTTATTTGTTCAAGCATAGTGTGTTCACAGTATTGGTTGCTAGGAAGCATGTGGCTACCACGATGAGATTAACTTGCCAGATGATTTAACCTGAGAATCTGGAAAGAACTTGCAAATGTCATCTTTGAGAAGTCATAAGGGACAGATATAATGACAGAGAATTACATAAGAATAGCTATTAGATTAGAAGAGCTGGGTAACTGCAGACCAATCAGTTTGATGTTGATATAACACAAACCATATAACAGATTATTACATAGTTAGTTTGTGAGCATTTAAGACAGAATGCATTGCGTGGCAGGAACCAGTGCAGAATTGCAGAGCTGGAAGGGACCTTGGAGGTCTTTTAGTCTTTTAGTCCAACCCCCAATACCAAGAGACCCAATACCATTCCAGACAGGTGGCTGTCCAGTCTCTTCTCAAAAGCCTCCAGTGTTGGAGCACCCACAGCTTCTGGAGGCAACTGTTCTCACTGTTAGTTCCAGGTTGGTTCTCTCCTTCATTAGCTTCCATCCATTGTTTCTTATCTTGCTTTCTGGTGGTTTGGAAAATAGGTTGAACCCCCTCTTGTTTGTGGCAGTCCTTCAAATATCGGAAGACTGCTATCATGTCACTCTTAGTCCTTCTTTTCACTAAACTAGATAAACCCAATTCATGCAACTGTTCTTCACATGTTTTAGGCTGCAGCCCCCAAATCATCTTTGCTGGTCTTTTCTGCACTCTTTCCAGAGTCTCAACATCTTTTTTTTACATCGTGGTGACCAAAACTGGATGCAGTATTCCAAGTGTGGCCTTATTACCACAGTATTCCAAATGTGGCCTTATTAATAAAGTGGTATTAATACTTCACATGATCTTGATTCTATCCCTCAGTTAATGCAGCCTAGAACTGTGTTGGCTTTTTTGGCAACTGCAGCACACTGCTGGCTCCTATTTAAGTGATTGTCCACTAGGACTCCAAAATCCCTCCCCCAGTTACTATTAATGAGTGAGGTGCCACCTATATTGTACCTGTTCATTTGGTTTTTCTTGCCTAAATGAAGAATCTTACTTTTTTCACCACTGAATTTCATTTCATTAGATAGCACCCAATGTTCAAGTCTGTCAAGATCCTTCTGTATCTCAAGCCTATCTCCTGTAGTGTTGGCTATTCCTGCCAGCTTGGTGTCATCTGCAAATTTGATGTGTTCCCCATCTATCCTCTCATCCAAATCATTGATGAAGATGTTGAAGAGTACTGGGCCTAAAATGGAGCCTTGGGTACCCCACTGCACACTTCCCTCCATGTAGATGCAGTTCCATTGAGGACCACATGCTGAGTACAGCCGGTCAGCCAGCTATGGATCCATCTGATGGTGATGCTGTCTAACCCACATTTTTCTAGCTTATCAAGTAGTAGGTTGTGGTCTACTTTATCAAATGCCTTACTGAAGTCCAAGTAAATTATATCCACAGCATTCCCCTGGTCCATTAATTTTGTCACATGGTCAAAGAATGCAATAAGATTTGTCTGGCATGATCTGTTTTTGACAAACCCACATTGGCTTTTGGTTATGACTTTGCTTGCCTCTAGGAGTTCGCTGATTTGTTGCTTATCTTTTCCAGAATCTTTCCAGGTATTGAAGTCAGGCTGATAGGTCTGTAGTTTCCTGGATCCATTTCCCACCCCCCCTTTTTTGAAGATGGGAACTACTTCAGCTCTTTTCCAGTCCTCTGATAGTTCCCCGGTGCTCCAGGATCTTTGAAAGCTATAGCTTTAGTGGTTCTGAGATCATGTCTGTCAGTTCCTTGGTGTGTACTCCATCTGGTCCTGGTAATGTGAACTCGCCAAGGGTGGACAGGTGATCACTTATGATTTTCTTGCCTATTTTAACTTGTGTTTCTAAAGAGGGATCAAAGAGGCCACTTAGGTCAAAATTGAATAGCCCTCTCTCAACAGAGGGGGGGGGATACGACATCATTTATCTCCAGTCTACAACACAGTCCTTTCAACAGTTCCAAAACTCCATACCCATTTGCACTACTCAGGTGACCCTGAGGTCCAGGGGCATCAACAACTTGCTAAAAGAATGCAAATGAATCCTCCTATTCTCCACCATCCAGTCAGAGCTGAAGAAGTTTCTTGCATGAGAAGCGAAACGTCTTCAAGGAAAAACAAGGAAGTCCAGTTGCCTCCTGAAAAAGCTTTGGGACAACCATGACCTGGATGACTTAGAATCTCCATAGATATTTTTTGTTTCTAGGGCAGGACAAGAAACAATGGTTGGAAACTGACCAAAGAGAAAAGCAACCTGGAATTAAGGAGAAACTTTCTAACAGGAAGGACAATTAACCAGTGGAACAGCTTGTCTCCGGAAATCGTGGGCGCTCCATCACTGGAGGTTTTTAAGAAGAGACTGGACAGTCACCTGTCTGAAATAGTATAGGTTCTCCTGCTCGAGCAGGGGGTTGGACTAGAAGACCTCCAAGGTCCCTTCCAGTTATTCTATTCTGTTCTATTCCATTCCATTCATGTTTTTTATGGTACTGTTTTTGATAGGTTGGACTGTTTTTTTCCCTTTGTGTGCAGATGGATGCAAAAAACAAGTTCTGCTTGCTCCCTGTTGCTTGTCCCCTTCTTGCCACTTTCTCCCACTAAAGGAACATTTCCTTGACTTTTTTCTTGATTTTTACATGTTGAAAGAAGCTTTTTTTTGTTATTTTTTATTTTTGTCACAAGCCTTAGTTCATTTTCTTAGCTTTCCTCACTTCATCTTTGCAGGCTTGGGCCATTTGCTGATATTCTTGCCATGTGCCGCTTTCCACTTTTTTTACTTGTCCTTTTTGTCTTTCAATTTCCCAGAGTTCATTATGCAGCCATGCTGGTTTCTTTTGAGAGATGTTGTTTTTCTCCTTCATTGGTATTGTGCTAGACTGGATTTTTATAATCTCACTTTTTCAAATTTTCCCAAGCTTCTTGAGTTGTTTTCCCCTTGGGGATTCTCATGCATGGAATTCTTTCCAAACTCTAAGTTTAAGTCCAAGATTCTGGTTTGACTTTGTTCTATAGGTTATACTTGCACGTTGATTCCAATATTGCATGATCATTGTCCCCCAAGGCTCCTGTAGCTCCACCACCTTCTATCATTTCATCTGTTAGTGAGAATTAAGTCCAATATGGCTAATCCCCTAGTTCCCTTCTCTACTTTTTGGGAGACAAAGTTGTCTGCTAGGTTTGTCAGGAGCCTGTTTGATCTTCCACTTGGTGCAGAGTTTGTCTCCCAGTTGATGTCAGGGTAGTTAAAGTCCCCCATTACTATTGTGATGTGCTTCCTACATACCTTAGTTAACTAACTAGCAAAAAGTTCATCTATTTCCTCTGGTTGGTTGGTTGGCCTATAGTATTCACCTTTGGTGATGATGTTCCCCCCCCTTTTATATTGACCCAAATGCATTCAACACAGTTGTCACTATTGTGCTCTATTTTAAAGCAGAATGTTAGCTGAGCAGGTGGGGGAGGCAGCAGAGGCAGTCCAGAGATGTGATTTGCAGGAAAGAATTTAGGAGTAGGTTTTGGCCAGCCCCTCTGTCCTCCATTATCTAATTCTCCTTTGGGGGGGGATGCCAGGCCTCCCCCTTCCTCCCCTTCATAGTATCTGAACTAAAATGGGCTGATGGACCGAGGCCTTTTACCAAGCAGAACATCTGCTTTTTTGCAGCAACAGAGCGCTTTTGGAAAGAAGAAAAGGGGTGTCAGGGTTTCAGAGAAGTTCGTGACATTCATAGAAGCTCTGAAGAGAGTTTTAGTTTGCGTCATGGACTCCAAATGAAAGCAGATGCTGAAAAACCTAAAATAGATGACTCTACGCAAAACAGATGTCAAGCCAAGCCAATATCTCCATTAGCGATCATGGCATAGACAGACGCGCAGTGTAAAAATAATTGGAGATCTTGCAGTTCACCATCTAATTCCAAACTGCTAAAGCTTCTGCAGCCTCCAAATATCAACACCTGGATCCTCACATGTACTTCTGAAAGCAATGACTCCCTTTTGCAAGGCAGCAAGAGCCAGGAGGTGGGCACCGATGCCTCTGGGACGGCCAATGGGGCACTGCAGGCATCGGTATCTTTCACCCACTGATCGCTTGGCTGGACCAGGCAGGACTCGGTGGTCAAGCTTGCCTACAAGATAGTTGGGGAATAAAAACTATGGAGCCAAAACCCAAACTGATGTGCCCACCAAGTGGATTCACAGAGGGGAGAAAGCATTGAACTCTGATGGGCGCCACAAGGAAGGGTCCACAGGCACGATCCCTTCCCCTCCTATCAACACTGAAACACCGAGTAAGGATCTGACCACCTCACTCTCCCAACTCCGTAGCCGGTCCAGCCAAATTCTGTGGTCAAAGGTATCAGAAACTGTGAGAGATCAAGGAGCACAGGTCTGGCCAACTTTAATTTCCATACCGTTCTCCAGTCTGACGTCTGACTGAAATGGGTCGAGATCCTCTGCAACTGCCATTCAACCACCTTCTGCACACTTTTTTCCCCAAAGGGAAGGCTGGAACCTGGCTGATAGTTATCCAGGAGGAAGAGGCCCAGCAACGGCCTCTTAAGGAGCGGGCACAGCGCTGTCTCCCTCAAGGAGGTCGATACCATGGCACGCACGCATTGCCTGGTCCCTTCCCAGGCTGCCTTCACAAGCCAAGAGGGCCTGGACTCTATGGACTGCTAGGGGGGCATCCTTGGGAATCGCTCCGTGGGCAGTTACCTTGGCATAGCATTGGATTAGTGAATATGAGGAAAGACCCCAGACAGTAGCCACCCCCAAGGGTTCTCTGAGGGCAGGGCTTCTCCAGGTCTCAGGCTTTCAAAAGCAGGTGCATCAGCCCTCCTGGCCAGATTGGGGGTGTGGAATATCAGCCCCTGCCTTTTACTCCAGCCCTGCCCAGCACCCCACAAGGACAGGACTAGTGAGGCGGGGGGGGGGGGGCAGCAGGAGGTGGGCTACTTTTTGGAATGGCCCAGGGTGAGGGTCTGAGACACTGCCTTGCAGTTGACTGAGGTTTTGTAGTTTATATGAAGGGGACCCACAATTGTCCTGATAACATTTTGGGTAAAATCTGCTCCCGTATTGGCACGGTTCACACAACATTCTGCCCCAGCCTTGACAGTTACGCACGTGGTGTGAAGGAGACCATGGAGTCCTTGGCGCTCTCTGAGCTTGGTTGCTTCCTGGCAGTTCATTCCTAACCCAGAGACCATCCCCCTGGGGTCTTCATCTCCTTGCCCAGCAGAGAGGGAGCAAAGCCGACTGGCGCAGAGGCTGGCCCGTCTGCCTGAGCAGGCCACCCTACCCTGCCCCCCGGGACAAATGGAGAGGATGCCACCCAGCACCTCCCTTCCAGAGAGGAAGAGAAAGGCAGCCGAGCCCTTTCCGCCGGGAAGCACTGGCTTCCTTTGGCCCAAACGCCCCCCCGCCCCCTAGCAGGCTTTCTCAGCAATGGGTTCCAGGGGCCACGGATCTGCAGAAGCCGCTGCTGGGTTCCTAGCAAAAGGAGACTCGGCTTCTAGTCCTTATTGGAACAGGCTGTGTGGCCCAGTTCAAATCCAGCCTGGCTTGGGGAGGGGAGCAGGGTGGCGTTTGGGCCACAAGCCCCTTTGAGGAGAAGCAAGCGGGGAGGGGGGGGCTGAGGAAGCCGTGGGAAGGGTCTTGCCCAGGAATAGGACAGAGTTTGCAAACTTCAGAGAGGAGGGGATGGCCTTCTTTTCAAAGGAAGGCAAAGATGGTGAGGCCAAGGAGGCAGGACAAGGTCCTCCAGAGGACTGCCCTTCTCCCCGTGAGGGCTGTTTGCACAACATGCTGAACTGCGATTGAGCAAGCCGTGGTTAACAGGAACTCCAGGATTTACAGGAGTCTGCAGAGCTTTCTAGGCTGGAAAGAGGTCGGCCGGATGGGGACTAGTGGGCTACAAGACCCCGCCCAGGGCCCCCTGGAGAGCTAACTGGTGGCTGACCCAGGTAGCAGTCTGTAGCTAAGCTCACAACGCAGCAAGAAAAGGGATCCGATTGGCTGCTCTGGGTGGCAGCGATCCAGCCCTTTCGATCCTCCAGCAGCCCTTCCGGCTTTCCCCTGGAATCCTTTGGTCTTCGGGTGAGAAACACCGCCATCTAGTGGCCATGGTATTTTTTCAACAATAAAACAGACTCAAGAGAAACTCCACCACTCCTGCCAAGATGGATGCTGTCCCTGCCTTTGGGCTCGTGGTGGGTGTTGCCGGCTGCAAAAATAAGGACGGGTGGAGAACGGGAGGAAAGCCAAGGAGCTCCTTCCCTGGATTCCAGCAGCAGCAGCAGCAGCAGCAGCAGCAGCCACATAGCAGGAGGTGGAGTGTTAAGCCCCACTGGCTGGTGCTGGTTCGTGTTCTTCAGCTTCATCCCCACTTGGTTTTTTAAAGAGTTTTTTACTCACTGCAGCTGATCCCTTCAAATATAGCAAAATCTTGTATTTGCTATGCTGCTATTAAATGAACAGTGTCACCTACTTAGCGGGAGATAATTACAATTATTTGGGATATAACCCAGAGGCTCAGAACTGAACACAGAATGGCCTATACGATAGAGGTCCACCCCTGGAAGGAAAATGGCTTTGCTTTCCACTGGGAACAAACCCCTTTTGCTCAGTGTCGCTCCCTCCAGGCAGCTGAAATCAGTAGAAAATGCTGCTGCACAAGAAGGTTGGCACAGGGGAAGCAGAGGAGAGGGTAGATGAAGGAAACTGTAAAAATTCCCCAGAAACCTACCGGACCCTCTGACAGTGGCCGCTGTCCAGGAGGTAGCAAAGGAGGCAGGACCGATCATTTTAGGGTGGGTGACCTCCTGTGCCTGGACCCCTTGCCCCAGCAGCCAGGGGTCACCCACGGAATTATCTTCGTGGAGCAGGACCGCAGCTGCCACTGTGTCCAATGGGCCGGGCCGGAGGATGTTCTTGAACGCAAGGAGTCCAGTCCACTGTATCACCCAGTGCTTCTTCGGCCCATCTCCTGTCCTCTTGACCCGCCAGATGTCAAGGCCCAGCTGTCCAGATGCTGCTCAGATCCAGGCGGACAGGCAACCAGTTCAGATGCGTCCCAAAAGAGAAGCAGTTTCCGCCCCCCCCAATAAGAATCATCTCCTCCCTGTCAGGCACGAAGACACTGCTGTGGTTGTGTAACATCAGGGGCCACTCCAGAAACGTCTGCGACAGATGAAAGGGACAAGAGGCAACTTTAGGAACCAGGCAGCTGAGAACACAAAAACAGATCTACCTTCTCCCTTGTTCCCCCCCTAAAGGTGGGGGGCATGAAGTGGCAAGAGGTGGGCAAGGGAACTCCTGGTTCAACGCAACAGGAAATGTGAAGCAGGACGATAGTCTCCACCTGTCACGAGGATCCCAGGAAGATCCAGGCACATCAAACCACAGCACACAACTTCCTGAGAAGTCCAGCAGCCTCCCTTCCCTGACAGCCTTGCCCTGTTTTGGTTCTCCAGACCTTGCCTCCTTCTTGGCATGGATACCTTCAGGCCTTTCCCAGCTCCTGCTGCTGCTGCTGCTGCTTGTGCCCTGGGCAGCTCTGGGTGAACTCTGGACCTGCTCTTGAGAGTACCTGAGCGATACCTGCCTTGCCTTGCCTCCTCCTCCTCTTGTAAATTAGAGTGCATTCAGAAGTATTCAGACTCCTTCACTTTTGTCAATTTTGTTATGTTGCAGCCTGTTGTTGAAATACATTTTTTCCTCATTAATCTACACTCAGTACCCCATGATGATGATGAAGTGAAAACAGAACTTTAGGAATGTCTGTACATTTATTAAAAAGCAAAAACTGAAATATCACTTTGCCACAAGCATTCAGACCCTTCACTCAGTACTTTGTTGAAGCACCTTTGGCAGCAATTACAGCCTCGAGTCTTCAGGTACGATGCAACAAGCTTTGCACACCTGGATTGGGGGATTTTCTGCCAATCTTCCTTGCAGATCCTCCCAAGCTCAGCCAGGTAGGATGGCAACTGTTGGTGGAGAGCCCTTTTCAGATCCCTCCGGAGATGTTCAGTAGGGTTCAAGTCAGGGCTCTGGCTGGGCCGCTCTAGGACATTCACAGAGTTGTCCCTAAGCCACTCCTGTGTTGTCTTGGCTGTGTGCTTAGGATCGTTGGAAAGTGAACCTTCGGCCCAGTCTGAGGATCCGAGTGCTGTGGCTGTCGCTGAGGCTTTCCCTGCTCTTCGCTCCACTCAGCTTTCCCTCAACCCTGGCCAATCTCCCAGTCCCTGCGGCTGAACACACACCCCCCCCACAGCACGATGCCACCACCGCCACCACCACGCTTCACAGTGGGGATGACATTGACCGGTGCCTGGTTTCCTCCAGAGAGAACGTTTAGAAGGGAGGCCAAAGAGTTCAGTCCTGGTTTCATCAGACCACAGAATCTGGTTCCTCACAGTCTGAGAGTCCTCCAGGCGCTTTTTCGCAAACAACAAGCGGGCTTTCACGCGTTCTGCACTGAGGAGAGGCTTCTGTCTAGCCACGCTGCCATAAAGCCCAGATTGGTGGAGGGTTGACCTTCTGAAACTCTGTCCCACCTGTACACAGGATCTCTGGAGATTTTCAGTCATCCAGGTGATAGTTGTCCCAAAGACGCTTTTTCACGAGGCAACTGGACAAGTTTCTTGTTTTTCTTTGGGGACGTTTCGCTTCTCATCCAAGAAGCAGCTCTGAAGCATCTTTGGGGCATCTCCGCACAGGATCTTTGGAGCTCAGTCAGAGGGTCCACCGGGTTCTTGGTCACCTCTCTTACTAAGGCCTTTCTCCACCGATTGCTCAGTTTCACCGGACGACCAGCTCTTGGAAGAGTCCTGGTTGTGCCAAACGTCTTCCATTTGAGAGTCATGGAGGCCACTGAGCCCTTGGGGACCGTCAGTGCAGCAGAAATTTTATTGCAGCCTTCCCCAGATCTGTGCCTTGCAATAATCCTGTCTCTGATCTCTGCAGGCAGCTCCTTTGACCTCATGGCTTTTGCTCTGCTACAGTATGCATTGTCAGCTGTGAGGCCCTCTATAGAGAGGCGTGTGCCTTTCCAAATCATGTCCAATCAATTTAATTTACCAAAGGTCAATTCCAATTAAGGTATAGAAACATATCAGCAATGATCAAGAGAAACAGGAGGCACTTGAGTTAAATTTCAAGTGTTGTTGCAAAGGGTCTGAATACTTATCCCAATGTGAAATTTCTGTCTTTTCTTTTTAATACATTTACAGACATTTCTAAAATTCTGTTTTCACTTTGACCTTATGGAGCACCGAGTGTAGATTAATGAGGAAAAAAAAGGAATTTCAACCACTGTAGAATCAGGTTGCCGCATAGCAAAATTGACAGAAGTGAAAGGGGGGGTGTTTCCGAATACTTTCTAAAGGCCCTGTAAATCCCATTCCTGGGCTCAGTGTGGGCTTGAGGCAGAAACCACAGTGGGGCCCCCTCACATTCTGTTCAGGTGATCTGTTTCCTGACACAGGATTTATGCATTCAGAAGTGCATCTGTAGCAAGGCTCCTGAGGAAAAGGAGCCAAGGCCGTTAGGACAGAGTAACTCAGCTCCTCTTAGTGGCTCTAGCAAAGGAAGAAATTGTATTCCTCCAGCAGTTGTGAACAGCAAAACAAAGGACAGGATCGAGCTCGGCCTGGGAACACCTATCTTCTGCAAAATAAATTTAACTGTCTTCTGTGGAAGACAACTGAGCCCATGAACCGGGTAACTCAGTACCAGTATCCATACCAAAAGAACAGCCTCTCCTGCTGCTGCTGACCCTGACCGAGGGTGCGTGGCCTCCGTGGGGAGAAGAGCCGAGGGGAACCCCAAGTCTAGTTGCCTCAGTTTCGACTCACTGTGTCAATACGATACTCCGCCAGGGCCCCTGTCGCCAGGTCTATCACGGCAACGCCTGGCACCGAAGGAGGGCTCAGCCAGACCCCACCCACGAGCAAAAGCTTCCCACGGTGCACGTGAGCCGTGTGTGAATACCTGGGCGGAAGACCAAAGAGAGAGAGCGGGTGTGTGTGTTAGTCCTTCAGCGCTGGGCCGGTTCCAGCTTCTCCAGGCCCCCAACGCTCCCCCCCCTCCCCCGGTGGCTCTGCCACTCTTGAGAAAACCAAACTCTGCTGGGTGAAAGCAAGAGATGGGAGGGTCTCCTCTGCGTTCGATGGGAGGAGCCGAGACCCAGCCAAACCTTTTTGTTTGGGGGTGGGAAGTGGGGGGGCACAAGGGGACCTTCCTCAGTAGAGAAAGGCTGGGATCCATCTGATCTCCTAGCAAAACACGACTTCTCTGCCACATTTCCTAGTTTATCAGAAAGAATCCCTGGTTTGTTTGTGTGAGGCCTGCCCGTGAGAGCGCCCAAAGTCTATTCCTTGGCTTCAGGTATGTGAAACAGATTCTGAGGGGTTTCGAGGGGTGAAGGTGTCTTGTGGGGCCCAGGGCTTGCAGCGCCTAACACTTTCCAATGATCTGGGGACGGGACGGGCACCGGCTGAATCGCAGGCAGGCAGGCGGAGCTGAGTGTCAGGGGTGTGTGTGTCCTCCCTCCTCATTAACAGTGGCTACACTTGGTGCTCTAGATCAAGGGTGACAAACTCAATTTCATTGAGGGCCGCATCAGCATTACGGTTGCCCTCAAAGGGCCAGTTGCTGTCCCCTCCTCTCCCTCAGGCTTTCCCATCTCTCCTCTCCTGCCTATCGCCTTCTCTCCCCCCTCACTTCTCCTCCTTCCCGCCAAAGCCCCTCCTTCCATATCCTCTCCTCTCCTCCCCCAGGGGTCCACTCACTGCCGGGCTGCCCTTTTCGTGCAGTGCTCATCAGCTGGAGCTGGGTGCACCTATTCTGGGGTCCCTGCCCTGTTCCGGCAGCCCGGCAGCCCCAGCTGACTCTTTCCCCAAAGACTGTGTGCGGCTGCCGGCCACCACCCGCCCCCCCCCCCGCTGGGAGCCTCGCTCAGCTGCAGCTGCGAGTGTTGATCCTGGGGCCTCAGCAGAGCCCCAGCAGCACCGCAGCTCCAGCTGACTCCCCCCCAGACCTCTCTGCCGCTGCCACCCCTTCAGTTGGGTGGGTGAAGCGCTGGTAGCCAAGCAAGGGGCCGATGATTCTGGGAGTGAAGATATATCCGTGTGATGCAACTGTCCTCCTTAAAGACAGCCCCCTCCTGAGCCCTCAATCACCCTGAGGCAGGCTGTCACCACGTGGTCCACATGAGGCTCTAAGCAACTGCTCAGGCCACAATTAACAAGCAGTGCCAGGCCGGATAGCTTCCACTCCCTCCCAGCCCCCGCTTTCTCCAGCACTGCAATTTGGACCTGGATGGAGAAATGTCCCCTCCGGATGGTCTTCCCTGAGGCAGAACTGAATCCAAAGCCAACATCTCTGACGTACAACTCTTCCCTTGCAACCCATCTCTAGATGAAGGTGCCTGTCAGTCCTGAAGCCAGGGCTCCAGATAAGTCAGAGCCCACCTCCCCTCCTTTCCTTCTCCAGCTGTGGGAAAGCGGGTGCCCATTGCTGCTGTCGTCTGCAGTGTGTGTGTGTGTGGCTGTTCCGTGAGCCACAGCCCATCGGTTGGGAGGAGCAGGTCGGCTGCTCTAGAAGAGGAACCTCCATCACGGTGAAGTCCCTCAAAGGCACCACCCCCTCCCCAGCCACAAACGAACCCGTGACCACTTTCTGAGAGCGACGTAGCATCTGGTTCATTTTTTAAACATTCCTCCGTGCACAACTAGCTCTCAAGTAAGTGGCAGCCTCGGCTCCAGGGCTGCAAGTTCTGTTCTCTGAACTAACTTGGATTAACTGCAGGTTGGCAGCCAGGCAGCAAGTGAAATCCCTCCTGCCTGAGCAGATGAGCAACCGACTTACCTGGGCGTGAGCGGGGGGCAGGTCTCGAGAGAATGCCACCGGAAGCCTCTGGCGGCCGGCTTCAGCAACAGGAGGCTGCCCAGCGGCTCCTCAGAGGCTGCCAGGCCGCCGGCGATGAGCACCCCCCCAGCCCAGCTGCAGGCACTGTGCGAGTGACGGCCGGTTGGAACGGGACCCTCCACTGGAATCTGACAAGGGGGAGCAGAGGGGAGGCATTAGCGGGATAGGCGGCACAGAAGCCCAATCAAAACGAACGAGCGAGGTACGAGCTGGCAGCCTTCCTGGCCCAACTGAAGCGAAGGGCACGTCTCATACTTCCCTGGAACGAAGTGCCTGCCCAAGAGGGAGCTGGCAAAACCGGAGCGTCTCCCAGAACTGTTTTCACTGTCTTTTTTTCCCGCTTAGTAAGCCACGTTATGAAAAATGCCCCCCACCCCCTCCAAGCAGCATCCTGTGCCAACACAAGGCATAGATTTCTTAGTTGATGGTCACACACAACAGTGGGTTAGCCGTCACAAGGAATACACTCGCCTATCTTGGGGTGAAATCAGGCTTTGGCTAATAAGTGCGCCAAACTGAAAAAGACGGCATGTACAGAGGGGATGACAACAATACTGTTGCCAACTGCTTCCTTTCCTGACCAAAATGCACAATGCAGAATATGTCATGACTACCCTCACCAAACCCCCCACCCTTCCAAAGAGCTGGGCGGCTCAGCTAACCCAGCAGAGGCCGCGAGAGCCGTCATTTGGAGTGAAAGCAAAGGCGCCCAGCTAATGAAAATCATCGGCTGGCAAAACCTTACTGTGATTATTAAAAAGAAGATAGTTTCTTTCTCTCAAGAATCCAAGTCAACCCTGGGTGGGCCAGCAATTTAGAAAACCAGAAGACTGGAGAAGGGCTAATGTTATTCCAATCTTTGAAGATGCGCGAAAGAAGACCCAGGAGGCAACGGAGCCATCAACCTACGCCTGCTGCAAAAGATAAATCAAGCAGGGGTCTACAAGCCCTTTGAAAGGAGCAAGATGAACGCTAGCAGCCTGCGGTGTGTTTGTTATGGATCATGGTAGGCAAATCTTACGGCTCTTTTGGACGCAACCAGATTAGCTGGGCAAGATGCTTGGATGACACCATCATTTGACCGCTGACCACAGCCTTCTTCTTGACCAAATGGGAAACCGTGCGATGGATGGCTTGATAGCTGGACCAGCAGCCACCCACAATCTCTGGTCCTTAATAAAACCTAACCCTTAATCAAGAGAGGTGCATAGAGGGGCATGTTCAGGATTCTGTCCTGGCTAAAGGTTATTTGGAAAATCTATATGGTCGCCCACTCACTCTTAGCGACCCTGGGCAGCTTACAAACAGTAAAAACCCAGCATAAGAGAAGAAACAGTAGAGGCATGAGCCAGCACGCCCTGCAGCTGCCCAGTGAGCTAATGCGATGTGGGCTGCCTCAATGGAGGCACATGGTCAAGATCAAAGGAAGTGACGTGTCAAGCTATGGAGACCGCTTGCCTTCAGAGTCGCCATGCGAGGGGGGAGGGGAAGGTTGGGAATGCACAGGTGGATTCTATACGATGGGAACCAAAGGCCACCAAAGGAGGAATGTGGTGGCAAACAGAGACCTTCTTCTCATAACATCTGCTCTAAGATTAATTGGACAATGTGACCTGACCTGTCGGAGAGGGGAGGGAAAGTTTTACTCTTTTAATAATCTTTTTCCCACCATATTGCCAGAGCTGGTTTTCTTTTCAATAGTGCCGGTATGCTGTATCCAATAAAGCATTGCATTAGAGATCGGAAAGGCTCCGGTATATTTGCTTCGTTGGAATCTTTAGCCGGAACCTTGATCAGCATCGCACTGCTCAGACCTCGCCTGGAAGACCGTTTCCAGTTTTGGTGACCTCGGTACAAGAAGGATGCCGAGGAACAGAAACGGGTGCAGCCGAGATGAGGCGGGAGGCTACACCTTGCGGAAAGTGGCTAGAGGAACTGGGTATGTTTGGCCTGGAGAAGGCTCCGGGGGATGGGAATCCAGCCTTCCCCTGCTTGAAGGGCTTCCCAGGGGAAGAGGCCAGGCGTGCCTTCCCTGTGGGGCCCTAGGGCAGGACGAGAGCCCGCTGGGTGGAAGCCCTACAGAGAAAGACCCAAACACGGAATAAGGAAAAATTTCCTCACGAGAGCTCTCAAGTAGCCACTGCTTGGGAAAGCAGGGCCTCCACCACTGGAGGTTTTCAAGCCAGTCATTTATTTGGGAACGGCCTAAGGATTTCTGCGGGTCAGGGGTCTGGACCACAAGACCTTCCAACTCCAGGTTCCTATGCGTTTAAGTCCCCTGAGGTGTTTTACCTGGCCAGAGTTTAAGCAAGTTAATTACTATTTCTGACAGGGAACAAAAGAGAATTGAGAAAGGAGACCCTTGGGGTCCTAACCTCTTTGGAGGAGCTCTTTATGCCATTCTGTTGGCGGAAGGGATGACACGGAGGCTAACCTTCAAATTCAGGCACAACCCACCCACTTATTTCCCAGGGCTCTCCATCCGGCCACCCCAGCCAAGGGCCCTTGCACTTAAACGGAGGACAGGCTCCTAAACTGGCCCAGAGAGGCCGTAACCCATCTGCACCTGCTGGCGGTGGAGCCCCTCCAAAAGCAGAAAACACCAATCGGCTCGCACCGACTGCCCAGAACTGCAGCCTCCGTAGACGAAGAGGTAAGCCTGTCCTAGAAAGAGAGCAGAACGTCAGGCCCTTCCCCACCTTCCCCTCTCCCTCTCCTCCTCCTCCTCCTCCTCCTTAGGCACCCGACCCAGCTCAGGTCTGTCAGGGCTGGGGTCCCCAACCCCCGATCCATGGACCAGCACCAATCCGCAGCATGTCAGAAACCGGTCCACACAAATAAGCAAAGCCCCATCTGTGGGACACAGGCAGCACGCGAAGACAGCCCTCCTCTGGCCCACGGAAAAACCCCTCTCCACGGAACCGGCCCCTGGTGCCCAAAAGGTTGGGGGCCACTATGCTAGGGAGAAGAGCTCCTCCTCCCATAAAGCCGAAGGACTCCGACTCCTGAGCCCCAGGACCATTGGCTTTGTTCTGAGATCCTGGAGCATTTGCCCCCTGGGTCGCATGCCTGCCAACTCTTTGCCAAAAAATATTATTGCCCAAGTGTGCCTGACAAAACTGGGGGTGCTGAGTACAAGGCACAGGGCAGTGGGGAGAGATTCCCAGAAGAGCCGCTCGACTTCGCCAGCGTCGTTCTCTGCCACTTCCCCCCCCCCACCGCCCACGGGGTGAGTTTTTCTTTCCTACCTTCATGGGTGACTTCGGTGGCGGTGTGTCTCCAGCGGGGCACGGAGAGGCCCTCCACAGGCGGCAGCAGAGCAAGCTCAATGATGGGACTGCCAGGGCTCAAAGGATCGGCATCTGCCAGCCCCCTTAAGCGAAGGGGTGGCAGAGCAGGGCTGACTGGGGACTTGCGGCCACCGAGCACGACAGCCCAGCCCGAGCACAGGACGTTCGTGGTGTGGAAAAGCCGCCCGTCTGCAGAGGAAGAGGAGAACGCTCTGGTAGCCAGGGAGGGCCCACTTGCCTGCACCAGGGGGTACCCCCCCCATCTCTGTCACTTACCCCAAGCCGTCCCTAGCTTGGCCAGCCTGACCTTGTCGCTTCTCCAACCATCCTCGTGCTTGACCAGCATATGCAGCTCAGTCAGGCGGCAGTGGCGCCCACCGTGGTCCCCAAAACCTCCAGCGGTTAGAATCACGTCCGGGGCGAGGAGCACCGAACAATGGCCGTAGCGCTTCAGGCCAGCCACTGCCCCACCTGCTACGCACAGGGACGCAGCCACGGTCCCAGCAAAACAAGGGGCGCAGTGAGCCGGGGGGCCTGCAAGGCAGAAACAGCCACGTCATTCCAGCAGCCACCCCTGCAGGCAAGGCGGCAGGGAGCCTCTCGCCTCCAGACGAAGGTGCCTTGGGAAAGGCCGATCTGGCTCCCGCAGCCTGCAGGAAAAGGTCCCCACAGTTTCCTCTTTCTAAAAGATCCATGGATCCTTCCTGAATTTAACCAAGGTAAGAAAGGTCCTGCTGCATCAGGCCAGGCTCACCTTGGCTAAGCAATTTGTGGCCAACCAGATGTGGCTGGAGAGCTCTCAACCAGGTGTGGAGGGACCACCTTTTCTCTCCATGGTTTGGAGGCACACTGCCCCCCTCCCAAGCGAACGTGGAGTCTTTGAGAACGGATCCAATTCTCTGGTGAGCCCCCCTCCCTTCCACCCCCCCCACTGCCATGCCCAGGGGAGCAAGTGCCGCAGGTGAACCACAGGGGAAGAAGAGCTTCCTGTTCTTCTGTCTCCCGCACTAGATCCAGGCTGGTACTCGGAGGGAGGGAGGGAGGAGACCTTTTCCCTGCCTTGCTTAATTAAGGCTATATTCATAAATCAGATTCTGGGCACTTTTTGATAAGCAAAAAGAAATAAAACATTATGAATTCCCCAAACTTCTTAAAAGGCACAAACAAGCAAAATATAACACAAAGCAAAACAAAAAAAAAAGCAAACCCCAAACTGTCTTTGCCAGGGGACCATCCTAGACTCAGGAAGCAAGGCTTGCACGGGGCCATTCCTTCCATCTTCCCCCCCCCAAGGATTCCCTTCAGCCCTAGGGTAACAGAGCTGAGCTGTTCAGGGCTTCCCGAAAGCGGTCGAAGCCCCCACATTCAGGCGAAAGAAGGGAAGGCTGAGGGATGCACGGGACTGGCCTTCCGGTACTGGAAGGGGTGTTGTGGACTTTTTCTCCAAAACGACCACGGTTAAGACAGGAACCGGCGGGGGG
>NW_015386856.1:0-4931 GCF_001527695.2 Protobothrops mucrosquamatus | reverse complement strand
TCTTACCTTCCGTCCTGGAAAACGCAGGAGGTGCAAAGGAGGCCTCTCCCTTGGATGCGACCAGGACGAAATAATGGGAGCACTTCAGGTGCCATTCCTGGAAGAACAGAGAGGTCACCCGCGGCCACAGACTCTCAGTCACAACAAACACCTCTACACAGTGGGGCATTCCTACTGTGTTTCCCTGAAAATAAGACCCGCCCAGAAAATAAGCCCTAGCCTGATTTTTTGGGATGGGCCTAATATAAGCCCTGCCCCCAAAATACGCCCAGGCAGGTGGGCGTGGCCAGGACAAGAGCTGGCGAGTGCACGGGGGCCGATGGGGTCCGGCTGCAGCCGCAGCCCGCCGGCCCCTTGGTGCAACACAGGTAAGTCCAAGCGGGGAGGCAGAGGCAGGCGATCCGGATGCATACCACACTTTTCACCCAGAGGGAGACTGGAAGCTTCGTCTTCTGGCAAATGGGTCACTTGGAAATGGAGCGATTTGCTGGCTTAGGAGGCAGCGGCAGGGCATGGCCCAGCAGCAGCAGGCCCAGCAGAATCCCCCTGGGATGGCCGCACCGGCACCAGCTGTGTGCTACTGAACCCTAAGCGCCTAGACTGGAGCCTCAGGCTGCTAAGGAGGCAGAGGCTCCAGACGGGGATGGCGGCTGCAATGGTGCAGCCCAATGCGGAGCTCTCCACTGCCGCTGCTTTCCCCTCGGAGCTGCAAGCATGAGGCAGTTCCGAGGCAGTGCCCCATCTCCTTTAAGCCCACCTGTCTAGGCGCTTAGGGTTGAATAGCGCGCAGGTGGCACTGGCCAGGCCGTCATGGGGGGGGAATTCTGCTGTTGCTTGTGCGGTGGCACCAGCACGCCTTGTGGCCTCCTGCCCCATGCGAGTAACCAGACAGTGGGATAGTTGTTGGCGGGCGGGCGGCCACAAAATAAGATATCCCCGCCAAAATAAGCTCTAATGGGCCTTTTGTTCCCCCCCCCAAAAAAAGACCGGATCTTAAGACGGTAGGACTTCAGGAAGTAGATTGGCAGCAAACCAAGATTAGAAACACCTTGTGCGCTTCTATAAGCTAAATGTAATATTGCTGCACGCTCAAATGCAAGTAGGAATTATCTTATATACTACTTTAAAACTTTGCCAACATCCTGTATATCATATTTTGATTCCACCGGATGAAAATACTCTTCTGCTGCCATCCCAGTGCATTTCCACACTGGCCACGGAGAAAGAATCTCCTGTCCCCGTGGCCAGCTGCAAGCCACCTCGCCTCCCTTCTCCACATTCTGCCTACACCAGAGACAGACCAACCTCGAATTCGTCAAAGGGCTCCAGAGCTTGAATCCTCTTCTGCTCTTCTCTAGGAACAAAGCGCCCATAGAACTCGTTCATGTCCATGATGTGGCATTCCGTCCAGCCCTAAAGAGAAAGCCAGGGCATTAAGCCCGAGGCACGGCCATCCTATTTGCCCCTTCCGGTCTCCCTTCCACCAGTCCAAGGCTCACACCCACCCTCTGGAGAAAGCGCATCTGTTGGGCCTTGCAGTCTGGGTAGGTGGTTAGGGAGCGGAGCGGAGACTGTAGGCGGCTGAAGTGATTTTGCATGATACGGCCAAACGGGTCGCTGGGATGAATCTGCTCGTACAGAATGAACCAGGCGCTCAGAAAGTGCGCGGCTGCCCATTGAATCAGAGCATTTGACCTGGAATGAACCAGAAAGAGGGTGAAGGGCACCAAGGAAGAACAGCCCAGGCCACCCAACTGGAGGCCAAGGAGCCATCTGACACCCCCCGCAAGCAAGTCCAAGTCCCCACAAGCTTCAGGACTGTTCACGTTTGCTGGAGATGGATCGAAGACCGTGACAGGAGATCCCAGCTGGCAAAGCTTGGAAATAGCTCGTTCTGAATATCCTCTAAGGAGATGCAGCGGGATTAAAGCGAAAGCAGAAAGATCCATGGATCCAAAACTCCTGCCACAATGAAAAACTTTTTTTTTTTAAGGACAGTTGTGCTCTACCTTATTTTGACCTTGTGAAGCAGCAACCAGTGTCTGTCTGCGGGGGGGGGGGGGGGGGCTTGGGGGCTTCCAGTCTGCTCCTATTCTATCTCAGGGCTGCTATGCTGCAATTTTCAGCAATGCTTGATGCAGGGAGCAAATTTCCAATGGCCTCTTTGTGAGCATGGGAATTAATGTCTTGGCCTCAAGCTCAAAATATTGTTGACGGGAGGGACTCTCAGGTATGAAAATCTGGCTGGGAAGTTTGCTTGGCTCTAAGTCTGTAGCTCAAAATGACAACTATTTGGTAAACTGCATGGTACTTATGTCCGCTGAATCAGTGGAATGCAAAAACAAAAAGTATACAGCAGAACCGGCAGGCTGCAAGGCTCCTTACAAAGCACATTAAATCTAGGATGTGAAACACAACAAGTGATTCTAACCTTGGAAAGTCACAACCTGCTGAAATTTAACATAAAAGCTTCTCTTTCAGGTGGGCTGCAACGGCCAAAGCACGAACCTCTCGACCTCCATGTAGGGCAGGACCACCTCCGCAAGGATCAGGGTGGGCGTCGCGGGGTCCAGGCCGGCGTCACGCAGGGCCCCCTCCAGCAGAGCTAGCTCCGAGAGATCCACGCCCAGGAGCCGGTAATCTTCCCCGGAAAACCTGACGCTCCCTGCAGGGGAGGCGAAGGGCGCTCGGGTGCCGGGCCAGACGGCTCCCTTCCTTCTCTCTCCCCTCCCTCCTCCGCATACCCACCGAGAGCCGCGGGGACGCCGCCTCCCGCCAAGGCGCGCAGCTCCGCCGAGCCGGAGATCAGGGCCGCTTTGCGGGAGGCCACCTCCGGGAGGTCCACCTCGAAGAACCGCCCGCCGCTTCCCGCCAGCAGCCCCGCCGCCTTCAGGCAGAAGTAGAGCGAGTCCCAGCCGGCGCCCAGCGACACCACCTGCGGGGGGACGGAGCGGGAGAGGGGGGGGGTCAGGCGGGGCTGCTGCGGAGGGCTGGGGAGGGGGAGGGGGAGGGGGCCGAACTTGCCTGCCTGCGCGGGTGGCCCCGAGTGCCCAGCAGGAAGTCCCGCACGCTCCGCTCCACCGCTCGCGCCCGGACGTGGTAGCCTCTGCGGGGGGAGGGGGGAGGGGAGAGCGTGAGAGAGGAGAGCCCCGCCCCGCAGGGCGCCCCCCCTCCCGTTCCCCCGGAAGCGCCGAGCGGGACGGGGCCTCACCGGTGGATGGCGGGGGCGCGGCGCGGGCCGCCTCGGGGCAGCAGCTGCAGCACGAAGCGGTCCGAGGTGTAGCCCAGGGCGGCGGCGGACCTCTTGCTGGCGGCGCTGCTGTCGCCGGTGCGGCTGACCCACGGGGAGGGGGAGGGAGGTGGGAGCCGCGCGTCCCCGGCGCCCTTCCCCCGTCGCCGCCGCCCCCCCATGTGCTCGGCCGCCTCTCGCTACGGCCCCAGGCGGACTTCCCGGCCACGGCCGCAGCCCACTTCCTCTCAGAACGACCTTCTCGGCATGGCCGACTTCCTGCCCGCCCTCCTCCGCCGTTCTCCCCTCCCACTTCCTGCAGCAGCGAGCTTCCGGGCCCGGCGGACTTCCTGTCCGCTCCCAGCAGCCGTCCCCGCCTTCCTCTCTCGCTCTTTCCGTCCCGCTGCTTTTCCCCGTCCTCTTATTCCGCTCCGCACGGCCGGGGCGACTTTTGGAGCTGCTTGTTTAGGTTGGGCCCGCGGGTTGGGAAGGCCCGAATAGCACGGCCGCAAGAAGAGGAAAAAGAAGCCTGGCAGGGTCGCAAGGGAACCGGGCCAGCCCTGCAGTCGACTGAGGAGCAGCCTGGTGGAAATAAGTGAACTGTCATTTTTTTAAGACTCGAACGAGGATTTCTTCTGCGCCCGTGTCGCACCGACCGGGCCGCCCGTCGCCACGTTAATATTAATAATAAGGCGTTAAGAATAAAAATAGAGAAGAATAACCTTAAAATGCCATTAAAAAGTATTTTTCTTTCGGTGGCAGCAATACCCGTTTTGACCACAGGAGAGCAGGGTTTCCCGTCCTTAGCATTAACATTGAGGCCCTCGTAGGCCTTTTGCCCAGGATTGGGACACCGAGAAGCTAAGCCCCAAAGCGCAGAGCGTCAGCCAAAGCGTCGACACTCTATGCTCCTCCGAAAGGGACGGGCCGCTTCCCTCGGCCTTCTGCGCATCTCCGCCGGCTAGTTCTTCACGAGTAATCTCCGAGAGTCCTTCTCGGCATGGCGGACTTCCTGTCCCTCGATATCGGCCGTCCCCCAGGCCCTGTGGAAAAAGGACCTTTCCATCATGGCCGACTTCCGGTCCTTCGTAATTAATCGTTCCCCCAACTTTCTTTCACAGAAGACCTTCTCAGCATGGTGGACTTCCTGTCCGCTCACATTCGCCGTCCGCCAGGGCCTTTGAAAAACGACCTTTCCATCTTGGCCGCTTTCCGGTCTGTCCTTCTTAGTCGTCCTGCAACTTCCTTTTGCGGCGACCTTCTGGGCACGGCGGACTCCACGTCCGATCAAGGAGTTAGGCCGTAAACTTAAAACCCCATTAAAAAGGCTTATTTCTCTTGGCTGCCGCAATACCCGTCCCATAACATTACCATCGAGGCCATCGTAGACCTTTTCGACGGCCTCAATGCCGCTCTCGCTAAGGGAAGGAAACAGTGCCCTCACGTGGCCTACGCCGGGTATAGCAGCCACCATAAGAAATAAACCTTTAAAATGGCAAAAGGGCCTCCCGTCGCCCTATAAATATTAATAAGGGGTTAATAATAAAGACGGGGAAAATAAACAATCTTAAATTCCCATTTAAAAGGTTTGTTTCGGCGACCACAATACCCGTTTTTGACCACAGGAGGGCACAGTTTTCCATCCCATAGCATTACCACCGACGACGACCTTAGCGTTAGGGGTTAGAGTTAGGGGTTAGGG
>NW_015386855.1:934266-950099 GCF_001527695.2 Protobothrops mucrosquamatus | reverse complement strand
GTACCCAGAGGGTTGACTGCCACTCTTGATGGGATTAGGCCAGCACGTCACATCCGGAGGGTGGGGGCTGAGCACGTCACTTCCGTTTAGGGCCATGACCTCCTGACGTAATCAGCACGTGGGTTTGTTTACCTTGATGACGTCACTGATCAAAAGTGCTGATAATTTTCATTAAAAAAAGGTATACACTATATCTACTACCATGCTGGTTTCTTCTTGGATTTCATTTTTCTTTTTTATAGTATTTTGTTGGACTGGTGTTTTGTGGTTATATTTTTCAATGTTTCCCATGCTTCTTGAGTTGTTTTCCCCTTTAGGATTTTTATCCATGAAATTTTGCTTAGGCTCTCTCTGAGTTTGTTAATCAGCTCTTTTAAAGTTCAAGACACTGGCTGGATTATATTTTATTGCTTGTCTTTGCATTATATTGAATTGCAGTATAACATGGTCGCTCTCACCCAAGGTTTTGATAACTTCAACTCCCTTTATCACTTCTTAGTAAGAATTAGCTCTGGTATAGCTTTTCCTCTAGTTCCCTCCTCTACCTTTTGGATGACAAAGTTGTCAGCTAAGTTGGTTAGGAATCTGTTTGATCTCCCACTTGCTTTGGAGTTTGTCTCCCAGTTTATATCAGGGTAGTTAAAGCCTCTCATTACTACTGTGGTATGTTTCCTACATATATTTGTTAATTGATTAGCAAAGAGTTCATCTATTTCTTCTGCTTGGTTGGGTGGCCTGTAGTATATGCCTATAGCAATGCCATTTTACCCCCTTTTATATTGACCCATCTTGATTCTAAGAGGTTTTTATCCTTGGTTTTGTGTATTTCTGTAGAGATGTAGTGATCTTTTATATATAATGCAATTCCACCTCCTCTTTTGTTAGGTCTGTTTCTTTTGAATAATTTGTATCCTTCCATCAGTACATTCCAGTCATCCCATCAAATTTCAGTAGTGGTAACTATATCATATCTGCCTTCATATACTAATACTTCAAGTTCACCATGTTTGTTCCCTGAACTTTGTACATTAGTCTATAGGCATTTGATTCCTTTAT
This sequence comes from Protobothrops mucrosquamatus, assembly GCF_001527695.2. Classification (NCBI taxonomy): domain Eukaryota; kingdom Metazoa; phylum Chordata; class Lepidosauria; order Squamata; family Viperidae; genus Protobothrops; species Protobothrops mucrosquamatus. The sequence continues at coordinate 949,043 of NW_015386855.1, read as the reverse complement.
TGGTCTTGGGTATGTTTCTTGTATTTCCTACTTTATAACTGGGATTTCCATCCTTTCCATCACTCTCTATTTCATGTTTTTCTCTTTACTCCCTTCCTCCTTATTTGATTGGTTATCTAGTGGTTTTTGCTTGTAATTGGGTTCTATATGTTGTGAAGTTTGGCCCCCCCACCCCAATTTTAGTTTAAATCCCTTTTGATAAGATGAGCCAGTCGTTTTACAAATATATTGTTTCCAGTTCTTGTGAAGTGCAGTCCACCTCTTACCAGTAGTCCATCTAGGTAATGCAGATCATGGTCTAGGAAGCCAAAGTTCTGTTGAGGACACTAGTTTTTAAGCTAGTGGTTCATTTTTAAAATCCTTTGCTCCCTCATTGGATGTTGGACTTTTGTTGGAAGTATAGTTGAAAACACCATTCGTGCTCCTAATTCTTTAACTTTCTTCCCTAGCTGTTTGTCATCTCTTTTTATTGTTTTCAGATTCATTGTTGTGTCATTGGTCTCCATGTGTAAGAGAAGAAAGCAGTAGTAATCCATGAGGTTGATTATTTTAGTAAGGTTCTCAGTTACAACTTTGGTTTTTGCTCTAGGGAGACAATATACTTCCCTAGATTGACTGCCTGGTCTGCAGACTATAATTTCTGTTTCCCCAAGAATTGAATCTCCTATCACCAATATTCATCTTTTTTCCTTAGGGAAGTCTGGAATACTTTTCTTCTTGTCGCAGGAATGCTGGCTTGTGCCTCCTTTTTAAAAACTACTGATGAATGCTCTTTTGTGTCTGTATATTTCCTTCCGGGGGGATGCTATGAAAGCAATTGTTCAGTTCCAGAGGGACTTAAGACCATAGTGTGGAAAAAGCCCTTAGACTCTGGTAGATCCTCCAAGGAAATGAATGTGGTGGAAGATTTTTCATTCACCCCAATTTACCATCAGGATGGTAAGAAGCATTGACTCTGCACTTCTACATCTGACATTTTCAAAGAATCTGTTGCAGTTGTTTTTTTTTAAATCCAAGCACGATCGCTTGTTTCAGAGATCATGTGAGGAAAATGAAATAAATACTGAGAGATAACCTGCAGATGAAATGAGTTTAAAAGTTCGAATATTTCATAATTTAAATATTAAAAATAAAGTCCTATCCTCCTTCTATGTCTGGGGAAGGCAGAACCACCACTATTATATCTGGGAATCAGCATCTAGGTCCATTTGTCCCTTCTTTCACATTTACTGTCTCTTAAGGATATAGGACTATTAAATCTGTACTGCAAAAATTACTAGCAGATGGTAGTAAAGAATTATTTTTTGGTATTTCTTTGTTGCTATTTAATGGTCTTCTGAATGCTTACAGATTTGATAACCTACCTTTCTGTGCATCCTAAAGGCAGAACTAAGATCCATGCAACTGTCTAGCAACTGTTTCAAAGTTGTCTTGAAAAAGAAGCCTTTGCTGGAAAACCATACTGCAAACCAGTGTCAGGCCATTAACACATTTTCAAAATGGAAAGGGAACTTGGAAAGGGATTGTCCACTCTCATATTTTTTTGTTAGGAGACTTAACATTTTGTAGTCCCGACATTTAACAATAGATGGTGGTATAACTCTATCGATTTTACTTTGCTTTTGCTGTAGTCAGAGAATCCCCTTGATTTGAAATCAGTTTAAAAAAGCAGTGTGTTTTCCTCTTCTTTCATACTGTCTCAGTTAACAATATGGGAGGCACCAGGAAGGGAAAAAAGTCTGTGTGGTGGTGGTGGGGAGAGATAATCCCATTAGAGGAGCAGCCTGTTTATTGTTTTCCTCTTTCCCTTTACAAACAAGCCTAATGAAAACTGGCAAACTGATCTCCACTCAGTGATGCCAGGCACAAGGAAAAGAAATATATTAATTAAAAGTGGGTTGTCGGAAGCCAGCAATATAATGCAACTCTGATGGAGGTGAAATCTCGAGCCTACGAGAGAAACAAAAAAAACAGCTTGGCTTTGGAAAGAAAATGAAGGTTTTTCAAACAACAGCCTTCCAAGAGTTTTAAAGAAAACAATAGTAATAATAAAAAGTACAGGAAAATGTTTTGTCTCGAAAAGGTTCTTGAAAATATAAGCATAATCTAAGCAGGCTGTATTCGCCAACTCACAACAGCTGAACTTGGAATTAAGTTCCCGCTGATTTTCAGCAAACTTGGTCCCAAAGCAAAAGTTCTTGGGCGCGAGAGCCTAACAACCCTCGCGGATGAATGGCGAAAATCAGAGGCGTCAGAATCTACCCCGGGAAGCAAAGCCTAAATCCCGATTTAAATGACTCCAAAGACCCAAGACTTTGAAAGGGTTGTGGAACTGGAGCGTCTTCTTTTTGCATTGGGGGCAGGGGGGGAAGGAACCTTCCCGGGTTTTTTTGCACGAGATACGCGGCGTCCTAAAGCAGAAAACTTCTACCAGGATTTTAGACTTTTGCTTGGTCCGCGGCTTAATTCTCATAAAGGGAAACGGGCGACCCCCTTAAGGGCGTGCATTTAAAGAGGTACGTGACGAAATCAAGTTCTTGTGGGATGCCTGAACTCGGCCCCCGGCGTTCTCTCACCGAAGCGCCTCGGAAAAGCAGTGCCTGAGCCAAAGCGTGCAGACTGCGTGTGGCGAACGGGCTTTCTGCTTTCCCACTGGGAATTATTTCGTTTGAAGCTTCGCCGGGGTTGTCTGGGGGAGGAAAGCAGAAAGCCCGTTCGCCCTTTACACCGGGCCACAACTGGACTATTCGTTTTCGTTTATCTAAGCAATGCCTGGAGCCCACGTTGGGGCGGAGAAACTTGGTTCTTCTACTTCGAGGCAGCTCTGCGGAACAGCGCTTCGTTCCCAAACTAATGGCTCGATGTAGCGGGGAAAAAAACCTTTGATCATTTCAGTTGAACCCAGCTAACCTCTCTTTCCGCAAGCATTTGCTCGGAAGTACGGAGTTCTGTGTTCACTTCCGAATTCTTTCCATTTTTTGGGAAGGAGGCGCGAGGCCGTCGGTAAATTCTGACTTATTGAAGGTCCGGACCCTAAACCCCTAACTTGCTAAAGCGCCCTGAGATCCGTGGGAGTTTCTTCTTAGTAGACATGTTTAGAATCTGGGCTAGAACCACAACTCGGGAAGTCGGAGCCCCTGTGGCAATCAAGGGGGCAGAGGAAAGACCAGAGGAGCTCCGCGAGGCCAGAGAGTATTTTTCCGGCCACCCAACAACTAGCCTCTAGTCCGCGCCCTTGGGCTGAACTTTCACCTCGCGAACTCGAGGAAGCCCTATTGGCTGAGAGTCAGGAATCTCAGCAAAACATACTTCGGCTCCTGGCAAAACCTGGCACCCACATTTCGAGCTTTTGCTCCCGTTCCCTCGCCTCTCCTGCCCTTTTCAAAAGCCAGTCCGTCTGATCTGCCCGTAAGTCTCCTAACACAGCCCGAAAAGTATGCGAAATAAAGGTGCGGTTATATTTACACTGGTGGGAACTGGCTGTTTTCCAGAACACGCGTGAAACAATTGTACAATCATCGCACGCGTGCACACACCTTTCTCCCTTTCCCAGATCTTTTTTCTTTCTTTCTACGCTTGCTATAGCAACCCATCATTGTTTTGGAACTGTGATTTTCCTATCTTTTCGTAATCTCCCCGGTTTTCGGTTTAACATCTCAAGAAATGAAAAAAAAATACTGTATTATACAGAAACTGCAAACACCAGTGGTACTGCAGTTCTTTTGCCTCCTGGCCCAGACTTCCGTTTTCCACCCGGTGCAGAACCAGTTACTGCTGCGAGGAGAAAAACCCTTTCTAATTTGTGTAGCGCCATTGAAAACACTTCGCGTCGCTTTCACGTGAAGCTCTTATTTCAATCAGATCCACCGTTCTTTTAAAAACACACCGACAGCTCTTCTCCCTACAGAGTAAACTAAGCTTCAAACCACAACCGTCCAAATTCGACATGCATTTTCCGCTTAGTCACCTATACTTGTTTTGCATAGTTCCAAAGAGGATTGCAATGATTAAAGTTTATAGATTTGAGATGCAGGTGTACTTTCATTGCTTTAATGGGGTTGGGAAGTTTATCATGGTCGAATATATGTCGCCAGAAATTCTTCTATGTTCCCCTAGTACTACAGCGGCTCTAAAAATACCTAGCATGTATGTATATTAGAAAGTTGCCATGTATAAGACTTTGGGATCTGACCGTCCTACTTCCCTTGGCGTTGACAGCTTCAGTGGGACACAAGATCCGTGTTTGCAAGAGGTAGACCTTGCCCGTACAATTTGGGTTCTGAAAGACGGGTATGTGTGGATTGAAACCGGGGGGGGGGATGTCCTTTCAAGAATAGTATGCCACATTCCGAGCTTAAATATCGTTTTTATCTTGCCGAATAGCCTCTTAATAAAAAAAGTTCCGGGTCACGCTGCCATGCAGTATCATGTAAAATATCCTAACTTTATTTAAGGTCTTGGCAATATCATCAGACACGCAAAAGGCAAGAAATGGGTAGGTTGCTGTTATCGTCTTCTTGCAACCGAATGTATTCCGCGAGACTCAGCCAAAATTCCAATAACTAGCAGAAGGGAAGGAGACCGGTTGTCGAGTATACTGCAATACACACGCATTAACCGCCCTTTTCACCTGTGCAATTTAAGAGAAAAGAGCGTCGTTGCACGAGCAAAACGTGACGGGCTTCCAATCACTTCCAGGGCTCACCAGTTTTAAAACATAGAGGGACCATACAGTGCAAAAAGTTCCTGAGCTTGTGCAGGGTACTTTTTTCGTCTTCGTCTTTGAAGATCAAATGTTCTCAGCTGGCAATCGGGCTGTTATTTACACACCTTTGCAGAAGCAAGCCCGGCGGGATGCCTTAAGACTTGTTTAGGAGAAAACCTGCGTGGAATTGTGAGGAATGGAATTCCGGTTTTGACAATGTCAGGATAAAAATACTGGGAGCTTTCGAGTAAAAATGCGGAGGAGTCGCTGTCCGTCCGGTCACTTAAGATCGAGTCTCTCCGCTTCAGCTGTTAGAAGGGGATGCAATGGGCCGGCTGCTCGCGAGGGATTTGCGTCACGCTTCTTTGCGCGAGAAGCTGGATCGCTCGGCTTAGCCCAGGTGAGGGCCCAGGTGCCTTGTGCCTTTCTCGCGAAAATGGGATGCGTTGGAGATCAATTAGGCTCCTCGGGTTTAGTGGAAACTAAAGCGCCACGTTCAGTGAGGTAAAGACGGTCTGAAATATGCTAGCTTTGGCCAAACTAAAGTCGTGGCCCAAGGCGATTGTTTTCAGCCGCTCTTCCAGCGCTTCGAAGCATAGTCGCTAAAGAGCCCTTGGAGACCTTCTCTCCGCGTTAGTTCAAAAGCTTCGAGCGGCGGGCGCAACTCGGCGTCGCCAAATTGGAGCGCGCGGCGTTTTCTTGCGAAGCTTTGCTAAGCTGATGATGGGTAATCAAGAGGCGGAAAAGAGCAAACAACTTCTCCACGGCTTTTGTTTACCTAGCAGGTGAGCCTGACGTCAAGGAGGACGCTTGACCGCGAATCCTAACGTCCAGCTCTGCAAGCAAAGGTTGCAGCTCAGAAGTGCGAGGAAGAGGCAGAGTGGGAGCACGATGGCGCGGCTCTCATTGAACTTTTGGCGGCGAAGAAAGGGGTGGGTGGAAAGGTGCTGACAGCACAATTGCTCTATTCTCCGCCGCAAAGCTTCATTATCACAACTTTGCAATCCCAGGGAGCCTCTCTCTCTCCCCACCCCCAAGCTGCGGGGGCGCGTGCGTGCAAGGTTCGGCATTTTTTTTTTAATTATTTGAATCCTCCACAAACGCGCGCATAGAAAAGAAACGGTGGCACTTTCCATCCAGGAACAACTAGACCCACACCCAAGGGGAGGGCAAACGCGAGAAGCGGCGCGAGCCTCGGAGAGAAAACGCGAGACCCCGCACAGCTGCTTTTGAGTCTGGTTTTAGGGCCGCTGCTTGGTTTCCTGGTTGCCCAGGCTCGGAGTCGCCGAGCCAGCGCCACCCGCGGACGAATATCAGCCCCCATTCAGAGAAGCTGCTGTTGTAGCTTCTTCCTCGTGTGTTGCTTTCTTTGAGACCCTCTCCCACCCGGCGGCTCTTCTCGCGCGTCCAGGTACTGCGGCGTTTCTTCTGGCAAAACACTTCTTCGCCGTGGCGTTTGCGTGCAGGGGGCGAACGATTCTGCTCTCGCCCGCCTCCCCCGCGGTCTCATCTGCTTGGGACTGTCTACGGAGCGTGCGCTGTGGTAAGCTTCCCCTCTCTCCCCACCCCACCCCAAGTCGGGGGATTGACTACAGTAGTTACTTTCAGCCTGTTACTTCGCTTCCCCTCTCACTTGCCCTTTTTCTTCTGCTGCTCTTCGCGGCAACAAAGTTTTCTCCAAGCTGCCCGGAACGCGGAAAGCTACCAGCGTGACATGTTCCAGGTTTGTTCTTCGCAGGTGGCAGATGGTCCTCCCCTTTATACACTTTTAACTCCCCCCCCCTTCAACTTTATTGATTTAACGTTATTTGTCATTCCTATTTCTAAATAATGTAGAGATTGCTGACGTTTGAATTTATACGCCGCATTGTTTTCCTGGAGAGAGGTTGTAAATATAGAGGAACGGCGTGATTTCGACGTTCCCTTTTAAACGCCCTCTTGCGTGTTAGGGTACACACTCGCGCAGTTTTTATGCACCCGCGGAGTCAGATGCATTGCGCTTTGATATTTGGTGGACGAACGCTCATTTGACGCCACAAGACGGCTGTGCAGGCACCCTTGCGTGCGCCTGCGCCTTTGGGTAGTGTATTGGATGCACACCAGAAGTTTAAAGGTTTGTGAGCTATCGAAATCAGCTAGCGAGGGTGTTACTACTAATGTACCGAAGTAAAAGGTGCATCTTAAACACATGTGCATCTTAAACACAAGAAGCTTTCTTGCTTCTTTAACTTGTGAAAGTTTAGTGTGATATTTCTAATTGTGGCTGTGTTATTTCTCAACTTATTGCTATTGTCATTTTCTGTCCAGGCAATACTCAAAATATTTAAATCTAAAGTACGTGTGCCCTTTGACCTTCACCTTTTATACCAGACTTTTTAAGCAGATAACTGGAAGGCCCAGTTTTAATACTTGGCCACATCCAGCATGTGCATTTCAAAAAGTACAGTATGGTTTTTCACTGTTCACCATCTCTGGCTAGGATAAGCCATTACATTTCTGAATTTTCGTTTATCTATTTTGGTTGCTAAGTTAACCTATTGCATTTCTGAATTTTTATTTATCTACTTTAAGGTTAATTTAATTTGTGCATTTTAGTGCATTTTACTTGGTGAGTCTCCCAACATCTTTCCCCAGTATCTTTTGATTGGGCTTTTTGGAGACTGTTAGACTTGAACAATAACAATACTGAATGCTAGCCTAAAACAAGTGATTAATAAATAATAAGGGTAGACCTAGATGGAACTGGCATGATTCTAGCTTGTGGGAGAGTCTTCTCCTGAATCTCACTCTTGAAATTCAAGATGTAGAAAGTGGTGAAAGTTTAATTCTAAGAGCTTTTGAGGTCTCATAGGTAAATGGCTGTAAGGCATGTTGGACTATGGAGTTGTGAGTGTGAAAATAGGAAAGGAAAAAAAAATAAAATGCTAGTTCCTTTTACTCAAGTGATTACTTAGACATTAAAAGTCATATATGGATGAGTAAGAAGATTGGACAGATTTCCCAAGAAACTAAGCTAATTGCTTGAGGCAGATTCTGTTTATCAGTAACTTTCCTCTAAAAGTATTTTATCAGTTATTTAATGGCAAAACTTAAATAATACATGCTTGTTTTGCTCTTTTGGGAAGATTTCAGACTTGTGCATTCTGATTTTTTTCTCCTTTGATAGAATTTTGTGGCCCATAAAGCAGAGCCAGGAACAAAATAATGGCACAAGCAGACAAATGCAGATTTATGTGCATTCTACCTGGGAATAAGTAATTAATTCTGGAATCAATCAATTCATGCCACTGCAAAAATAAAACTTGCCATTCTTTTTCAAACTACATTTTGGTAGATATGATGGCTAGGAATCATGGGAGTTCAAGTCCAGTAAATCTGAAGCCTGGGGGAGGGGCTGCCATATCTAGTAATAATTTGGGTTACAGATAACATTAGTTATTGAAGTTTTGGGACTGGGAAATAAGAAAATATTTCATTTCCAATCATAGTTCTAGTATATAAAAATTGGGGAAATATAATGAGGAGAGTAGTCGTTACTTCAGAGTTCTTTAAGGCTTATGTTTGGGAAAGTGTGAGCAGGATAGTAATTTAATGTTGCGATCCCAACTTATCTCCATATCTATTCCTTGAACTTATACATTCATTATTTTCACATACAGGAATTTTAAGATCAGCATATAAAAGGAATTATTGTACCACTTTTATATTAGTTTGTGGTTCTAGAAGTAAATCCAACTGTCTCTGAAGGAACTACCTGGCATTTCTCAAATATTTCAGTCAACTTTATTACTTGGTAATAATATAGTTATATTAGTACATTCTCATATAGAAGGGAACAATTAACACAGTCATGAATTAATATTTAATAATTCATGATAAATAGTTAAAATACAACCAATAAGATATTTTGTATTTAAGTATAAAAGTAATTAGGCCTAATTACATGTTAATATTTAAAATGATAAAGAATATTAAATTATGTGAATACTCATTTTTATAAACCAGATCTTTCTTAGTTTTTAAATTACTATATTTAACTGATCATAATGACTCAAAGGCCAAACACTATTCTTAATTGCACACCAGAAATTAGTAGCAAAAGCAAAGTTTTAAAATAAATTACCACGGATAACAGTATTTTTATATGCAAAGTTAGTTATTTAGAAAGATTAATTCATATTTCCATAAAAGAAAATAAATGGGAATCTAAGATAGTCATGTCCAGCTATTTAATCTCTCATATTATTCCATTTTGAATTATGTTTTTTGGTTCTTAGCATTTAATAAGGATGTTTTAAATGAGAAATTGTAATATATTAATAGATTGTAGATTACCTATTTGATCTTCCTAAATATATTTATTAGAAAATAATAAATATTACCAAGAAGTAATACTTAAGATTTCATTTTAAAATAACTGCCAGGAGAGAAATAAACAGATGTCTTGGAGAGTATGTTCTGTAGTGCAATATATACTCATCTCTTATTTCAAATGATATAATAGGTAGAATTTCTAGGTAATCATGCATGAAGAGCTCGAAAATGTATTTTTAAAATATAAGTGCCTTGTTGTAACATTTCATGATTGCATAGTTATAAATTTTGGAATCTCAGTACTGATGTCAGAGAGATTTAATTATATGGTAATATACTCACAAGTTATAGTGGGAATAAATCCTCTTGATTTCTGGAAACCATATTTCAAAATTGTAGCTATGACTAAGATGGTTAGTAGAAGTTGAGCCTTTCTTAGTTATCACAGGCAAGGGAGATGCATGAGAAAACATGGCTGAGTTATTGAATGGCAAGCAAGAGATAATTGCCATTTCCGAAGTTCTACTTTACTGGCAATGAGATTCCTAGGATTGAACTATACATTCAGCACCATTGGGTACACCCCAATGGTGCTGTGCATTTTTTGTATATTCTTTTTCTGTGTATTAGTGATTTAATTTATTTGGAAGATACATTGGAAATGAGAATTAAGTCAAATAGAAAAGTATGTGTGAAGATCAAGGAGAAACTTGATATGTTTGTTGTTATCCTTCAAGAAGTGACTTAGAAGTTACAGACTCTTGATACAGTAAATGTGTAATGAATATGGTTTTAAATGGTCATTTGGAACTGGCTTTATACTTCTCAATTAAGCCAAAGTGCTTGTATTTAATTTAGTTTACAATTTGGTCCTGTTAATGTTTATTGGAAGATAATGGCATTATTTTAAATGAAACTTCCCTGTAAATAAATAGGGATGTACACTTGTAAATATACTTCAGATCATAATGTTCAGTGGTTTTAATTAATAATAAGTAATCTAATTTTGCTTTCCTCTTGAAATTAACAAAATGTGTGTTTTTTGCTTGATTGTTTTGCACACTAAAGTTAATTAATATTTGTGAAAAACAATGTTTGCTAGGCTAATATTAGAACAGTCCTATTATAGACACAAGAACAAAATGAGTATTGTATATTCAGTATTCTATGTCAGATTTGAAATATCTTTTCTTTGGATGCCTGAAATAATTTTAGATATAGTTCATTGGGAAATATTTAATTGGGAATTCATTACAAATCATTATTAAAACTGGAATATATCTTGTATAAATCTGTAGGGGAGAGAAGCAAGCCAGTTATTTCTTAGGGATCTCTTGAGGGAATCATACATCTTTTCTTGGATGCCATGATACATTATTTGAAAGATTGTTGTAGCTCTTGAATCATAGGATACAAAGCCCCTTTGTTCCTTAGCATGACATTAGTCATTTTCCCTGCCCTTATATCATAGGAAAATATGATTTTTTGTGTGTGTTTTAAATGTGGAAGAATAGAAAAAGTTGCTACCCCATTTATCATATAGGTTATGGTGAAACATAACTTGGAAAGTGGCAATGTTTCTACAATGAAATCTCTGCCAATTTGTATTATTCGCGTGTTCATCAAGTTTGCCTTGATTGCTGTGGTGACAATTCTATGTCTTTTACTGAAACCATTATTGCAATCTTAAGTATACCAGTTCAGGATTCTACTATTGGACTGGATCTAATCCAATGTATTGAGATGTAAGACAAGTCTTTTTGCTATTTGTATTTTGCTACAGAGGATTAACATTTTAAAAATTTAGAAGAAACACAGTCAATAATATGGTCAACAACTTTAAAGCTTTAACATGTTAGAATAATACCAAAAATCAAACATTTTAGATGTTGAACTGTTGTTTAGAAGGTATCTTACTTTTTTTTTAGAGGATTCTAGTGGCTGTGCTCCTCTGAACTTATTTTTTTTCAGTAAACACTGAAAGACTTATAACTCATCCAAAAGAAACAGAATTTCTGTGTGTATGAAATGTTTTAGCTCTGTAGATATTCCTTATCAGAATATTTGAGGGCATGGAGAAAGAAATCAAGCAGATAGTCAAAATGTCTGAATAGAAAGTCCAGGTGGTCAGATGTTAGCTTCAACAAAGAAAACCTATCACAGTTGAGAAGCTTAATTAAAGGCAAGTGGAAAACAAAGTTGATAAAATCTCTGTATAATTCTCTAAAATCATTGGAGATAATTTAAAACTCTTTTAAATAGAATTTGAATAGAATGCAGATGTTGGATTTTTATTTGCCAGTATAATTAAAAGCACAATTAAGGAAGGAAGCTCTTTTTGGAAAGTGGAAATCCAGCTTACATAATGAAAATATGAAAGACCACAAATTTTGCCAAAATATATATAATTTCATTAATAAAACTAGAGGGAATAAATGACTTTTTATGATCCTATTTATAGAAGCCTTGAAACAACCAATAAAAGCTAATCTAATAAAATCAAGTGGAAAATGTGGGCCCAGTTTATAGCAAAGATGTTAAAGAATTAGAGATGGAGAGATTTCAGAAAAGCTGAACAAACACTTTCCATTTATCTTTTCAACAGAAGATACCAGTTTAGTCAGATAGGAAGACATGGATATTTTTTTCCTGGGAGTCTGCCATAAGAATCATTGAAAAGAAATGATGACATAAGTGAATTTGAAGGGAAGTAGAAAAATTAAAAATAATTGAGTCAGTGGATTTAAACAGTAAACATGCAAATTGTGAGATTGTTGATTTTCAAATTAAAATATGCTATCTGTAACTAAATTTAGTTCTTCTACTGGAAGATAGCCAGTGTAAACATTAGTGTTTAAATAAGATTCAGGGGAACTGAGAAATTAGAAATCCACTAGCACATCTGGCTTGGGTAAAGTAGTGGAAAAGCATATTAAATCTAGAATTGTTGAATATATTGAAGAATAAGCTTGATGATGAAGAACCAGCATGCTTTTGCAAGGAGAAAATGTCCATATTGTACATTGTGTGCTGATCTGGTATAAACTACAATTGGATTTCCAATATCTTGTACAACATTTTAAATAAATTTATTATAGAAAAAGAAAGTGGGAATAGAATAAGAAAGTGTCTTATATAGTAGTATATGGACCCAGGAAATTACAGATCAATCAGTTTAACATCAATACCTGGGAAGATCCTAGAAAAGATAATCGAAAAACAGATCTGCGAACAACTAGAAGCAAACAAAATTATAACTAGTAGCCACCTCGGGTTTGTTAAAAACAGATCATGCCAAACCAATCTTATTTCATTCTTTGATAAAGTGACTAAACTAGTAGACCAGCAAAATGCTGTGGATGTAGTATACTTAGATTTCAGTAAGGCATTTGATAAAGTAGACCACAACCTACTCCTTGGTAAGCTAGAAAAAGGTGGAATAGACAACATCACCACCAGATGGATCTGTAGCTGGTTGGCAAACTGTACTCAATGAGTAGTCCTCAATAGCACTACATCCACATGGAGAGAAGTAAACAGTGGGGTACCACAAGGATCCGTCTTAGGCCCAGTACTCTTCAATATCTTCATCAATGACTTAGATGAGGGGATTTAAGGGGAACTCATCAAATTTGCAGATGACACTAAATTGGCAGGAGTATACAACACCCCAGAAGACAAACTCAGGATCCAAAAAGGACAGACTTGAACAATGGGCCCTATCCAACAAAATGAGTTTCAATATGGAGAAAAGCAAAGTTTTACATCTAGACAGGAAAAATCAAAGCTACAAGTACAGATTAGGCGAGACCTGGCTTAAAAATAGCAACTCTGAGAGGGACCTTGGAGTCTTAGTGGACGATCACTTGACTATGAGCCAGCAGTGTGCAGCAGCAGCCAAAAAAGCTAATACAATCCTAGGTTGTATAAACAGAAGCATAGAATCAAGATCACACGACGTATTAGTACCACTTTATAAAATCCTAGCATGACCACACCTGTAATACTGCAGCCAATTTTGGTCACTATATCACAAAAAAGATGTTGAGAGTATGAAAAAAATTCAGAGAAGAGCAACTAAGATGATCAAAGGCCTGGAGATTAAAACATATGAAGAACAGCTGCAGGACTTGGGTTTGGCTAGTCTAAAGAAAAGAAGAAATAGGGGAGACATGATAGCAGTGTTCCAGTATTTGAGGGGCTGCCACAAGGAAGAGGGGGTCACATTATTCTCTAAAGCACCAGAGAGCAGGACACAAAACAATGGTTGGAAACTGATCAAAGAGAGAAGCAACCTGGAATTAAGGAGAAACTTCCTGACAGTGAGGACAATTAACCAGTGGAACAGCTTGCCTCCAGAAGTCGTGGGCGCTCCATCACTGGAGATTTTTAAGAAGAGGCTAGACCGTCACTTGTCTGTGATGATATAGGTTCTCCTGCTTGAGCAGGAGGCTGGACTAGAAGACCTCCAAGGTCCCTTCCAGCTTTATTCTATTCTAATGTTAGAGCAGTGGTTCTCAACCTTTTGTTCACCATGGTCCCCCTTTAAATACCTTTTGTGCCCATGGACCATGACCATGGTCCCCCAAGACTTAATTCAAGATTTAAATCATAACATTTCTTTAAGCTTCGCAGACTCCTTGTGATAACATCGCCCCCCCCCAGGGTTCCGTGGACCACAGGTTGAGAACCACTGTGTTAGAGAATAGCGAGCTTTGGATATAAGCAGAGTTCTTATAATAGAAGAAATAAATGGTGGGGTCCCCAGGAATTGGAATTATCTGAACTAAGCATGAAAAAATCCATTGGTCAAATTTGTACAAATTAGAATGCAAACCTAGACAAAATACAAAGAACTCCAGTTTAGAGCAGATGAGAATCAATGTAAGTAAAATATGATTTGGCTTTCTTTGTCTTAGAATCTCTCTTCTGACACCTGCTGGCTGGGAAAATCTGGGAGCTGAAGTTCAAGCATCTTAAATTGCCAAGTTTGAAAAAACACTGCTTTCACACAGCTTTATAACTTTTCTTCCAGGCCTTCTTCCAGGGTTAGTATGATTGGGTGGCCTTTTTGTTTGTTTTTGTCTTGTCTGGTAAAGTAAAGGGTTGTTGTTCTCTCTAGATTATGCTAAATTTCAGATGTTATTCTGTATTTGTATATTGTTTTTAAAGCTGTCCAGAGCCATTGAAGTTGGGCAACTTAGAAAGTTAGAAAATAAAAAAAATGCTGGGGTAAAAGTTCTGATTTAGTCAGATTTGACTAAAAATCTGAAATATATTTTGGCTTTTGGATATCTGTAGTTGTTACATCATTGAAGAAACGAACATCTGGCTAGGACTTGTTATTAAAGCTATTGAAAAAATTACTACTACTATAATGATGCAATTCTGTATGCGGCCTCGGCGACGGCGGTGGTGGCCCTACCGGTTTTGGTGGCGGCGGCCTCGACGGCGGCCTCGGCGGTTTCGGCGGCGTCGGTGGCGGCCTCGTTGGTGTCCTTGGATGGCCCCGCCGGTGGCCCCGACGATCCGCGGGTGGTCCTTCGGCGACCGGCGGTCTTTTTGGCGGCCGGTGGTTTCCCCTGGCCGCGAAGATATTTCTGACGGCCATGACGGCCTTCCTGCGGCCCTCCCGGACCTGGGGGCCTTCTGGTAGCCGCGGTGGCCTTTAAGAACCGGACCAGCGGCCCCGACGGCCCTCCCAAATGGCCCCTGGGCAAGCCATTCTAGCCTCGGTGGCCTTCGGGCGGCTCTTTTG